>NW_026865209.1:0-128057 GCF_026571515.1 Ruditapes philippinarum
CCTTTCAGACAACCAATCACCTGCGAGCTTTTACAATTTTGAAATCGATGAGGTTTCTATTTTTACCGCTTGAATAAATTCCGAGTCTTTTATTTCCAGTTTAATTCTTTCAAAATAGCTTTAAACATTTTTTTTCTAACTAAAAATCAATAATTTGTTTTACTTCACGGGAAAGCAATATTTTGATACTTTGTCTAATGCTATCTGTACAGCACATTTTGATTGCTCATGGCTAGTATAAGTTTCTCGGAACACAATAATGCATTACAAATTATTGTGTGCAAATATTTTGGGGGAAATATCAGGGAAAAAATGTTGACATTATCTCTTACAGGCTTTTTTCAACACCTCAACTTTATTGCTTAAGCCAGTTGACAAGTTGTGTATTAATAAATTCAGAGAAGATTTATTATTAAGTCGGCTGAAGATACCACGAGAAATTAATATTTCCTTTGGCTAATTTAAAATCAATATTCTTATTTTTCCAAAAATGTCACACTTTAGTCGAATAAATTCTCTAAATTTCTTTTTAATACTGATTTTATTTGTTGTACTTTGTCTCTTTGTTACGATTTTTCGGTTAAATGTGTAAACAAAATTGTTATTTATCAGGGAAGAAGACGAGTTAAATACGACAATACCCTAGAAATATATAGAAATATGTGTTTCCAAATTAATTGAGAAATTTGTGCACTTTATGTGTTCGTCCGAAAATACATTTATCATTAGCATCTATTGACGTACGTGTAAGGAACTATTTGGTTCTCTAGGAAACATATTATTCTATTGTCGCAAAAATGTTCTTCAACAATATAAGACGGTATTTCGTTAGGTCCTTTATTTCATATGATACACGATTATGCATGAAATAAAATACTGTTGTTAAAAAGAAACATCGTTTGGTAATTTTTTTGATTAAATTTATTTGTTATGATATTATTTATTTATTTTCTATTTAGGAAAAACTAATCATTTAAAATTTAAAATTTTATTCGGATGGTTTGATTTTAAAGTTACAAAAGTAATATAGTTTTGTCGTAATTTAATATACCGCTGAAGCCGGGGATAGGGGTCGTGAGTGATGTTTGCACTTTTTTTTCCTCCTCAACCACAGATCGTGATACCAAGTTACTTTTTTTCATTGCTGCCTGTTGCATCCCCTTAGTATGGTCAAAGATACATTAATTACTTCTTTTTAATTAAGTCATAATTACGCTTAGTTCGCTGCAACAAAAAAATATATAATTAGCATAGCATGAAGGATAACTACACTGATTCCCGTAATTGATAAATCATGGAAAATGACAGATATTAAATATTCTAATGAAGAACTTGAAGTAAACCAAATACTATGGAACAAATACAATTAATTTCTAAAAAGCCATAATGTCTAGTATTGATCATAATATCAGAAACGTTAGGTCATTCATCAGGTGTTTGGGAGACTGTTACATTTCAAGTAAGAAATTCATATAGACACGTGTTTCATTATCCCCGAGATGAGACACAAGACAAGATATGATTTATTTGAAAAAATTCATGAAAACTAACATTTTATCATCATTTTATCTTTGCGCTCAAAGCAATACTTGCTGCTTTTTTAAAAAATGGCATGAAAATTGAAGGTTTTTTGACGCTATGTAAGATTAAATTTGATTGGCTAAATAATTTTGGATTCCAGCCCTGACAGATAAATTTTGTAGAAAGCTGGAAGCCAAGCTTCGATTAAATTTTTGGATGGATTCGGAGTTTTAGGTTGTTTCTCAGTAAAATCCTAACGTAATACTGGCTCGCCGTGGCGAGCCTGCATTACTATTACAAAATACGGAAATCGAAATATGCCCTATGAGTAATAAAATGTTTGGTTAAATACCACAATCATTATGGTAGATATTACGTGATTGAAATGGGAATTAGAAATTCGCGAATGTAAATTCATGATACAGCCTATCACTGCTAAGCGTATATGCTTTAATGTCTTAAGCATGTATGTCCTTGATGCATTGATATCTATAAATATCAAAAATCGTAAAATACTCTTTTGACAGTTAATCAAGAGATTTGTTTCATTTTCAAAAGCAGTATGATTGGTCACAAGTTTCAATTCTCTCAGAGGACAATATCATATAAGTGATGAAAGGATTGAAAATAAAATGTGTATGACATCTCTTGCTATAAAGGGCTACTAATTAATGGAATTAACCAATTTGAAAAAAGTTGGGTTTTTTTACCGAAGGATATTACTCATAAAATATTTTAAATTCTATAAATATACAAAGATTGCACGTTTTAAATTTTTGATATACCAATCTCGCTTACACAGAAAAAAGAAGATATGTTTTATTTAAAAAACAAACATTTAAAGCTCTTGACATTCATTTCATGAGGAAGAATGACATTACATTGCTTATCATATCAAAGTTTTTCGTGCATTTGTCAATTGAGTACAAAGGTAGAAACATGACTGTTTAAAGATAAAAAAGAACAAATTACTTATAAAACCAAAACTTTCTTTTCAGACGTAATTCATTGATAGTTTGAAAAAGTACAAACTTAATTATCATGTAATATTTCTAATCAGGGGTGCTTTTATTAAAAAAATCTTTGACAGTTTGTATCAATCAAATTGCAGTGGAAATTATTTTTTCGTCTGCAAGATCCATTTGTTGTGTGTGTACTAGACACAAATTAAATTGCAACTAACTGTTTAATTATGTTCCGAGAAAGTATAATCCAGACTATAAGGTACCACGTAGAAGTCGATTATGTCTAGGCTATGAACTATTTTTTCCTGTTAAAGGATTTTCTACAAGAGTAAATGTATGTAACAATACAGGTCAAATAAATTACAGGTCTTTGTGTAACATAGAATAACAATCAGTTGAAGAGGTTCATACGTCACATTAGATTCAAACAGCCATTATAGTTTTCAGTAAAGAATTTATTCATGTACCCAGAGAGGAAATATAACATGTACAATTTTATATTTTGTAGAATCGAATACCAAACGATTTGACAAAAAAATGTAATAATAAAACCCAACAGCCTAACATTGGTATTTGTTTAGAAATACAAATCAGATTATAACTCTTTCATATGTAAACCATTTGTCTCAAATTTTCAATATTATGCATTTTCATAACTTGATTATATAACGAAAATTGAGATATTTGTGAATTTAATAGCATACAATAAAAACACACGTCTAGCCTACTTCAGCTCGATGGGTTTCAGGATTATTTACATAGATATTTATTTGACATTACATTTTGCTGTTCTGGGGCCGTATTCACAACTGATCTTAAGTTATTTCTTAAGTTAAAACTTAAGTTGAAAAAAAATCTTAGCTAAGAAATTTTTTTATCTTAAGATTAAGTCGTATTCTGAAAATGACTTAAGAAAAACTTAGCTGAGATTATTCTTAAGATTGAGAAATATCTTAAGTAATAAATATTTCACTTAAGAAAATTCTTAAGTCGGTTGCTAATGAAAGAGGGGTTTTCCGTTACTAAAAATAGTAACGGAAGTGCTCTTCAATGTCTAAAATTAGAACCGGGTGTTTATACGCTTACAAATCCAGCTGAAAACATGTCAAAGTACCATATAAAACTAAAAGATGTAGGTTATGTGGAAGGGATGGCAACATGAATTATAAAATGAAAATCTATATCCAAGTTTAAAACTATTTTAAGTTTATAGCCTAAAATGGGAATCAATTTGGGGGAAATGGATACTCCATTTATGTTACTTGTCAAGGCCATGGCCTATGTATTGGCAAAACTCAATAGCACATGAGCCGCGTCACGACAAAACCAACATAATATGTTTGTGACCATTATGGCTCCAGACCAGCCTGCGCATCCACGCAGTCTCATCTGGATCCGTGCTGTTCACTAAAAACCCTGTTACAAGTAGAGAAACTGGTTGCGAACAGCATGGATCCTGATCAGACTGTGCGGATGCGCAGGCTGGTCTGGATCCATGCTGGTCGCAAACGCATAACGTTGGTTTGGTCGTGACGCGGCTCATATAAGATGACTGAACTTGATGGGGTAGGCTAGCCATTACATCACTTGAATCTTAAAGGATAAAAAAAAAATAATAGAAAGGGGGGGGGGGGTGTCAGAAGAGGCCTCAGTGAAGTGACTTGCTAAAATTTGTATAAATAAGTGTATGAAGCCCATGGTAAAGTAAAGGTAGAACTAATTTATGCATGGAAAGTTTAACCTAGTACAGACAGATGGCTTAAATTTCATTTTTTTTCATTGAAATGTTGCGATAAAAGTTCTTTTAAAATAATACAAAAAGAAGGCATTTAAATTACATGTCATGCTTTTCAGCTGTTCTGCTTCTAAATGATAAATCATCTAGTGTGTAAACAAGTCACAGGTTGTTTTTTTTATTATTTATTCCCTTTTAATTGCATTATCAAATGTAAAACTTTACATGAACAGTTTTTTTTGACATCATACATACATGTTAGAAGAAAATACATATTTCAGAAGCTATGACCAAGTATATAGCCTATCTAGTATGCTTTCTATTTTTGACATTATGATAGTGCTTGCACTGCAGATTAATGTTTTTAGACATACTGAAAGCTGCCGGCATAGTAGTTTAGAACATTAAGAGGTATGCAAGCTTATATGAGCTGTGTCATGACAAAACCAACATAATGGGACCAGCATGGATCCAGACCAGCCTGCGCATCCGCGCAGTCTGATCAGAATCCATGCTGTTCGCTATCAGTTTCTTTACTTGTTATAGGGTCTGTAAGCGAACAGCATGGATCCTGATCAGACTGCGCGGATGCAAACCCATTCAGTGATTTTCCTACTTCTATAACAGACTCCGAAAAAAGGCCCCATTATGTTGGTTTTTGTCATGATGCGGCTCATATCTCCAGTTCTGCAGTTTTGACTGTTCTAATTATACAGAAAATTTCATTCAAATGCTCACAAATTCCAAACAATTTTCATGAATAGTTCAAGGATAGCAAAAAAAACAAGTAAGATTGAGCTGTCAGAAGAGCAGTGCATTCCAGTTTTCTCAGTGCTTATCTGGATAGTAAAGTAAACTACATATTTTCTACAAAAATAGATAATTTGAATAAAATCACATCAACCTTAACTTTGACTAAGCAGGCTGTGCCCACATTTCATAACTGTGTTCTTGACCTTAAAAATCTTATTAAAAATATCAACACAGGTCATTGTGAACCATGACCTTTTGACCCAAAATGAGTATCATGGCAGGTACAACTCATCATGGTTAAATCTGGTACACACAATTTGTCAAAGTCTGATGTTCCTCAGTAAATGCCTATTAAATGGCTAGTTTTATGTTTGGTTACCACAAGTCCCAGTGACTGACCTTTTGACCTGAAAATGAGGGTACCAGGTTGAACTCATCAAGGTTCATCCACATATAAAGTTTTGATGTAATAGATTTGTAAGTATTGTATAATGAAAATCAACAACACCAACAGGTCAGTCATACCGAATGAATATAACATTCATTTTTTCTTCTATAAAAAGTGGAGCTGATAATCTTACTGAAAACAATTACTAGGAGATGTTAATTCTGATCTTAATTCACACAGTTCTTTTTTCCATGAATGAAATTTTCTTTCATAGTGATCCTTTTGATAGTCTTCTAGTTTCTCACAAGTTAGAATGTTCATGTGTTTTTCGATGAAAAAATTGGACCAATTCCTCTTGCACATTATGAACACAATCGGCAGTGATAGATTTTACATTTTATAACACGAGAAATTTGATAATGACACGTCCTGCATAAAAGTTAGTAACAATAAGGCTCCTTGATGATATACCCAGGTATGAATCTTTTGGATTACTAGTGGTCTTCTAGAGTTTGATTCCTCTGATGAGTTCCAGTGTTTATGAACACAGTAACTGTTAAGTCTTCATTGTTCCTATGTGTTTTTCATGTATTAAGTGTCCATGATTTAAAGTTGCAACAGGTGATATTTGATGTTATATGCCATGAGCTGTCAGATAGAAAATCTGATACATTATGGTAGTATATAGTCACTACACATTAATCCCGATTCATTCTCCATGTATTTGGTCAATGAAGTAATGCTATGTTCAGCAGCATTATAAATTATGTAACATGTTGCTACTATGTTGATATCTTTATTCTCCATACTACTGTCAGTCTGGATGACTACAAAATCCGAGGTTCATGAATAGTGTGATATCATCTGAAAATATAAAAAAAAAAATTAAGAAAATATAGGTACATAAATCAACAAAAGCTGTCAAAGGCGACAGCGAAGCTCGACTAATAAAATACTAGACACAGTACGGAACACAAAACTATGAAAAAAAAATCAATTATGTATAATTATTATTATGTATTATGTTATAGTAAAAAAATAACATTTGTTAACATAAATTCCATGTTCAAGAGGGAATAATTCTGGAAATAGTCATGCTAGAGTTATGAAACTTGTCACACAACATGTGTGTAATGATAAGAAATATATATTTGAAGTTTAAAGTAGAAACCTTAAAAGTAAAGAAGTATTTCTTAAGGTAATTCCTAAGTTCAAAGAGAGATTAATCTGACAATATTGCGTCAATAGTTATGAACCTTGTAACATAAGATGTAATTGATGATAATGTATAAGTATTTGAAGTTTGAGGTAGATATCTTTAAAACTAAAGAAGTTATAGAAAAAACTACATTTTTCAAGTAAAAAAATCTTAGTTATGGGGAGATAATTCTTGCAATATTGGTGCTAGAGTTATGAACCTTGTCATATAACATGTGTTTAATGATAAGGAACATATATTTGAAGTATGAACTTGATCCCTTAAGAAATAAATAAGTAACAGTAAAAATTAGTATTTTTTAAGGAAAATTCTAAGTTCAAGGGGAGATACATCTGAAAATATTGTGCTAGAGTTATGAACCTTGCCACATAAGATGAGGTTGATGAAAAGTAACATATATTTGAAGTTTGAAGTTGATACCTTAAGAAAATGAAAAAGTTATAGTGAAAAATATTTTACTAAACCAAAACTTTAACCTGAAATCTGGATTCTGCAATAATCCATGCTAGAGTAAAGTTATGGACCTTGGATGGTGATCAATTTTAATCCTGAATATTAAGTTTTAAGTGACTACCTCAGTAGTTTTGAAGATTGAGGTAGCATCAAGAACTTCTAGTTCAAAAAGGGTGATAATTCTGGCAAAATCCATGCTAGAGTTATGAGCCTTGGATAAAAATCACCAATTATGATCCAAAAAATATGTGTTAAGTTTAAATTGAATAATTTAATGTTGATGGTGCATGGAAAACTTTAACAGGGTGTCTGTTAGACCCTTCAAATTTCCAAAAGGCCTGATTTGACCCTCAGGATTTTAACTGGAGGGTCAAATTTTGTTAAAATCATAGGGATTTGACCCTGTAGTCTGTAAAACTTGTTCAAAATGACCCTCAGGATTTCATGGCTAGTGAACACCCTGCTTTAAACAAACTGATGGCTGATACCCTAGTGTCAGTAAGCTTACAATGTCTAATTTTTTTCAAACCTTTCTTTAGGTAGACTATTGAGATTTGACCAACATAATAATACTCATTGAGCTTTTTCATTCCATCATAAAATCTATTTTTTATTTTTCTTTGAATTCCTTGTGATAGATTGGGCTGCTTTTGTTTTTTTTGCTTTTTATGACTGTCAACCTGCTTCCTATTCTATGTATTTAAGCAACAAGAACCTTTTAGTAAAAGATGGGTTAAAAAAAAAAAAAAACAACATTTCTATGCATTGTTTTCATTTGACAGCAGCATACATGTCTGTCAAAAATTAAGTTTTTGTGCACACAAGTTGATATAATCCAGGGCACTTCTAGTGAAAAATAAACAGCTCATGAATGAATTTTTGAGATTGGATTGGGTGCGTGATAAGAATTAAGAGTAATGCCTAAATACGAGGCAGGAGTATTTGAAGGGGTGGTTGGAAGATTCATGAAAACTATTCATTTTATTGTTGTTTGATCTCAGAGATACTAAGAAAAGATAACTATTTGAAGTAAAAATACTTAAAAAATTATATAACATAGATGTCACAAAGCATCATTTATAAAGCAAACCCTGGCGCACAATATGTTAGGCTTATAATGAGTGACTAAATTTGAAACTCACTGGCTGATGAATGCAAATGCTGGACATTCATGGAATTTATTTTATAAAAAAATCAACATGTTGTGAATGTAGTTGTATACATAGGCCACTTCCAACAGCCTTGCTGTTGTGTTAACCCTTTAGCTCCTTGTTATCAAAAAGTTTGGGGTTTAAATCCCGGAGAGTGCCTATGTATTTTTGGTAACGATTGGCCCCACTTTAGCGACGATTTGTCCTAGCTTTAATATATTTAATTAACATTTTTTAATTCATTTTGATGGAAAAAAGATTATGGTTGTGGTATTTTCTGCATTTATTTGGCATAGATAACATTTTATATAGACTAAGAGATAGAATAAAAAATATCTGTTTAATGGAACTTACAATTACTAATACGGTAATACCATTTGTATATTTTATCAAACTTTTAGAATTAAAACTAATAAATTTAACAAGAAATGTCAAACAACACATGCCCCTATTTCTAGCCCTTGACACATTATAGGTTATTTTGTTATAGACACTTGCCATAAATGGGTACTTGGAAGAGTAAAAAGAAAAATAATGAAGACTTTGTGATAAATAGTTTTCAAGATAATGAGCAGACATCATTCTGACTTAAAAGGCCTCTGTGACCTTAACCTTTGAACTAGTGACCCAAAATCAATAGGGTTCATCTAATAGTTATGACCAATCAAAATTAGAAATATGAAGACTTTGTGATAAATTGCTTTCAACAGAATGAGCGGAAACCTAAACCATACTAACAAAATGAAGAGAAAAAAACAGAAACAATATTATATCATTTGTATGGAACATATTTATAATACATTTGTAACAAAATTTTATATCGAACGCTTTTAGCGGGCATTGAAAATGACAAGCTGGTTGTTTGCTCACCAATACAAGATGAAACGCACAGGTCTGTTTTTTCATGATTGCACAAGAACACTACTGTATAATTGACCTTAAAGTCTTTGGGTCAATATCCAGCAGTAGTTACATGTAGATCATGACAAAGTATTTTTAATAATTAAAACTTGTAAATAACATGTACAGAATTTCCATTGGCTAACGAAAACTCTTCAATTAAAGGTGAATTTATTTCTGATAGATCACAGTGTTTTTTTTTCTTTATATAAGTTATAACTACTACTCGAAAAAGGTACTGTTCCCAATGGTAAAAAGACATGAAAATTCCCAAATTCTAATGAGAAAATTCTCAAAATAACTGTTCAAAATTCCAGCAGGCCATGATATTTCTCTAAAATGATTATATTTATATTAATTTAATTACCACTCAATAGTTCTACCTGGACACTGGATGATGTTAACTGTCTTTATTCATTATGGCTAATCTTATTTGTAGCTGAAAAGATGCTTAATAAAATTTGAGTCAAAATGACGCATTTTTTCCCAATCACTCTGGTACCTGAACCAATAACCAAAGCAGAGAGAAAAAACCTGCTGGATCTATCCGATATATAATCTTGTCATCATGATAATATAATGGCCAAACATCATCGGTAATATTATTTTTAAAAAATAATTAAATTAATATGTATGTTCATTCTGTGTGAAAATGTAATAAGACCTGCAAATTACTGACTTCATCATTGCATTTATCTATTATTGAAAAGCTACTGTACGGCTAGCCACAACAGTGTGTATTGGCTAGATATATGTGACTCACATACAGCTAGAACTTCTGGCACCCAGTACAGGCGTGTATGGTTACACACTTGCTAAATACAAAGAACATTTTATTTCACAAATAAACGGTTACCAAGAAAAACATTTCATCTTTTCATTTATTTATTTTAATGACCTATTAGGCTAAAGGATTATTAAAAAGATCGTTCTAAGGTAGGACGAATCGTCTCTAATCTGAAGTGAACCATCAAATAAGTGGGGCGAAACGTTCTTGGGCGAATCATCAGTGGGGCAAATCATTATCAATTCAGCATGTGTCAGGTTTTCAATAAACACATCGGTAATACGGAACATTATCAATTTGCATATGTAAATTACTCAATTAAAATTATCCGCTAAGCATTGCACAAGTTGTAGCTTGTGATAGCCATAAGTGATTCTCGCGAAAACCAGTGACATTCCAAATAAACACTCGTAAGCGTTTAGCGATTATGTTTTTCTCAAAGGACAACACACAAACCGACATTTTACATTTTTCTGTACACAAATATTTTCTTTACAAGTACTTACCAGCAAGAAACTGACGATCATACTCCGGTTTGTGAAATGAGCGTCTCCTTTGCGTCTTCAATTTTTGCCGATTTAACTCCCTTGTTTTACTCACATTTATCGTATGCATAAATTACTTTGAACGAAATCATTATTGCTGTAATTATTGGCGTTGATTACCTCAATGATATATCTAATACTAGTAAAAAAGCAAGTTTTCAATCGAATCGACGATTTACCGTCCGCCATTTTTAAGATGATTTACTGCCAAGTTAAGAAATTTCTTAACTTTAAGATAGGGTAGTAGCTGACTTATATTTAAGACAAAAATTGTCCATCTTAAGACAAAACTTAAGATAAAAAGCAGTTGTGAATACCACTTAAGTAAATTGCGGATTCTTATCTTAAATCTAAGATAATTTCTCAAAATATAAGAAAAATCTTATATTTAAGTAAAAAAATTAACTTAAGATCAGTTGTGAATACGGCCCCAGGAGTCATTTGACCATAATATTATAGAAGCCAATATTGCATGTTTTAATATATACTAAACGTTTAGCAATACATATTTTATCTGTTTTAATCATGTTATTCCATGGCATTTCATTTGATATAATTGTGAAATATTTGCTTCTGTTTCTTTTGTATTTAATTTTAATGCACAACCGTCTATACTCGATATTTGCAATCAATATGCCTATTTAACGAGGTTTATTTGTTCTTGCTCTTAAATGAAAATAGTCATATATACATAAAAAATGCACATCTAAATGATAGAATCTTCTTTACCATTATTGGTTAACATGGAATTAAACTAAGAACACGAATGACCAATTGTCACAGTAAAGACATACATTTATCAAACATCCGCTACCAAACGATATTACTGCTGAGTAATAAAGTAGTAGGTCAAATAAAATTTCTCTGCACATTCTGTTCCCTTATATCATGTTGACAAGTTGTATGTTAACAATTTCCACACCTCCAAATATTTGCATTAAACCGACTTTCTTGTTCATGGATGTTTCTATTTCTTTTCTTCATGTATTGTTCAATATTTGTTTTGATAAAGGTATTGTTCCGTCATTATGGTCTAAATGTATAATTAACCCTATTCCAAAATCGTCTACAACTGATAAAAGAGACCCAATGTCGTATAGAGGTATTTCTCTGGCGTCATCGATGTATAAACTGTATTGTCAAGTTTTAAATAGTAGACTCACCAAATGGGCAGAAGCTAATGATATCATTACAGATGAGCAAAATGGTTTTAGAAAAAACAGAAGCACGACAGATCATATCATGTCTTTACATACAATTCTTGATACCAGAAAAAAATCTCGTAAATCTACTTTTTGTGCTTTTATCGATTTTAGGAAAGCGTATGATACTATAAATAGAAATATCCTATGGAACAGACTAGCTGAATTGGGTATTAGAAGTAAAATGTTAATAGCTATTAAGTCCCTTTACAATTCTGTTTCTGCTTGTGTAAGGGTAAATTCATATAGAACAGACTGGTTTGATGTAGACTGTGGCTTAAGACAAGGCTGTATATTGTCTCCTCTGTTTTTTAATTTCTTCATTAACGATTTATCAATTTATCTAAAATCGTTTGGGATTGGAGTACCGATCGATGGTGAAAAAGTCTGTATAATGCTGTATGCTGATGATGTTGTATTGCTGGCTGAATCCGCAGACGACCTTCAGTTATTATTATCTGCCTTAAGTAATTGGTGTTGTACAAATGACATGCAAGTTAATGCCAACAAAAGCAATGTTGTCCATTTTAGACCAAATTCCGTAGTACGCGCAACGTACCAATTCAAGTGCGGTTCCAGTAAATTAGCATATGTTGATAGATATATCTATCTGGGTGTTGCTTTTCATGAACATTTGGATCTTTTAGTAACTGTTAAAACTGTGGCCCAGAGTGCAAGTCGAGCGTTAGGTTTGCTTATTGCAAAATCTAAAAGTTTAGGTAGTCTTCCATACAATGTTTTCACGAAACTATATGATACATTAGTTTGGCCTGTTATAAGTTACAGTGCTCCTTTATGGGGGCATCGTGTATATTCATGTATTGACGCAATTTATAATAGGGCACAGCGATTCTTTCTTGGTGTTGGCAAGTACACACCAAATGTTGGGCTTGCTGGTGAAATGGGAGGGAAGCCACCAATAGTCCGTCAACTGAAATTTACTGCTTTGTATTGGTTAAAGTTAGCAAATATGGAAGAGTCTAGATTTACAAAACGTATTGCACTCTGGGCGTATAATAAAGCTAATTGTACATGTAAGAACTGGTTTTTCCATATAAAATCATTTTTAATTAAGAATAATTTGAATGTATATTTATCTCTACACAATCCCATTGCTAGAACGTTTGTACATATTGTTGAGTCTGTGTCTCTCAATAATTTTATTAATGAATGGAAAACTAGCTTACACAATGATACTGGGCCGTCTGGCCGCGGTCGTAATAAGTTACGATTATATAAAACTATTAAGTCTGAGTATGAAAGCGAACAGTACTGTAAAATGATATTACCGCCCTCTCATCGGTCAGCATTTTGTAAGTTTAGATTAGGAGTTGCGCCGATTCGTATGGAGACCGGCCGTTATGAGGGTCTGAGCATAGAAGATAGAATTTGTCCTTTTTGTAACGATAATTCAGTTGAAAATGAATTACATGTTTTGTTCAGTTGTAAGGTTTATGATGATTTAAGAGTAGATTTGTACTCTAGAGCAATAGAGCATGATAGTTTGTTCTCTGAAATGCAAGATTCTGATAAATATACTTACTTGTTTTCCAATAAAGAGCCAAAAATGATAAGATATTGTGCCAAAACCTGTAAAAATATTTTAGATAGACGTCGTTTTAAACTTTGTAAATAAAACATTACAATAGATGTGGAATGTTTCACACATTTTTTATTACCTTATATATTTTTATTATATGTCAGAAACCTCTTAAATGCATGTGTTTCTATGTTGATATTCGTGCTTTTTTATTATATGCTGATATATGTTTTACTAGAAATAATTGTTTTATGTCTTACTTGTATAGTATTTTAACTCCATGCTTAGTTCAGATAAACTGTTCGATTTTAATGTATTTTCTCACGACCATCTCTTATAATTCCATATGGAATGGCATTGCATTTATTTATTTTGTTTTTAAATATATATGTATGTTTTATCATGTATATGCAATGATGAGATGTAAATAAAGATACTACTACTACTACTATGGATATGAAAATAAAAAGGAAATAACAGCTTGCCATAGTAATTGTACGTTAGTGCGTATTTTGTAGGGTGTTAAGATTTCAATAATTGACTTGTGGTCTTAAGAAAGTGTCATAAACAGAACACTTTAGTCGAAGGATAAAAGAAATGTTTTTTACTAGTATATCGATGTGTTGCAATTGAGGTAATTGCAGTCAGTAAGAATCATATGTTTATCTTTTAATTTTACTAGATATATTCATTTCTTGGACACCAGCGTCGATTAAATGATTTTGTTATGAATGCCGGTTTTAGAATCTGGAATACACAAACAATAAAATTGTGCAAACATTATATCCACGTTGTTTTTGTATTTAAAGAAATGCATTCATATTGCATGTCATTTTGTTGATCTTTTACAATAATTTTCACAAGTAGAAAGTATAAATCTTCTTAAAATGAAAAATTAAACAGTAAAGAATGCAAAGTTGTTAGCGTTTTAAGTAAAACTGTTAATTTAAAAACTATTGTCTCTACTCCAAAACGCAAAATCACTTGATTGAAGCAGCTCAGACATTACTACAAATTAGTGTCAAATCACACAAGGTACATAAATAACATCTCAACAAAATCGTGGCAGAATTTATCAGTTATGCGTCCATTTTTCAATAACCTGAACGGAAACCAATCCAATACTTCATCCTAAGTCATACTGTGTACCATGAACGGAAACCAATCTAATACGTCATTCAAAGTCATACAGTGTACCATGAACGAAAATCAATCCAATACTTCATCCAAAGTCATACAGTGTACCATGAACGAAAATCAATCCAATACGTCATCCAAAGTTATACAGTGTACAATGAACGGAAACCAATCCAATACTCCATCCAAAGTCATACAGTGTACCATGAACTGAAACCAATCCAGTACTTCATCCAAAGTTATACAGTGTACCATGAACGGAAACCAATCCAATACTTCACACAAAGTCATACAGTGTACCATGAACTGAAACCAATCCAATACTTCATCCAAATTTATACAGTGTACCATGAACGAAAACCAATCCAATACTTCATCCAAAGTTATACAGTGTACCATGAACGGAAACCAATCCAATACTCCATCCAAAATCATACAGTGTACCATTATCTGAAACCAATCCAGTACTTCATCCAAAGTTATACAGTGTACCATGAACGAAAATCAATCCAATACTTCATCCAAAGTTATACAGTGTACCATGAACTGAAACCAATCCAATACGTCATCCAAAGTTATACAGTGTACAATGAACGAAAATCAATCCAATACTTCATCCAAAGTCATACAGTGTACCATGAACTGAAACCAATCCAATACGTCATTCAAAGTCATACAGTGTACCATTAACGAAAATCAATCCAATACTTCATCCAAAGTTACACAGTGTATCATGAACGGAAACCAATCCAATACTTCATCCATTGTCATACATTGTACTAGGACTTGAAAAGCGTCGATATATTTTAGAATCTCACAAGAAGCATGTGTATGTTTTTGATCATAATGTTTCATAAAAATATGGGAAGCAGCTCTCTGAATTAGTTTGTGAAAAATAAGATTCCGTTAACTGTATAAGAATAGAAAACATTGGACAAAATGATTGTGTAACTACAATGCAATATAAGATGTATTGCTTTGATCATTTTTAACCTTACATGGTTTTCATGCAAAATAATAATCTATACAGAATAATGTTTTAATTTACACCTTATACATGTTATAGAAAGTCCGTATTATATCCATACCAATATAATGGATATCAATATAACTTCGTTTTCATTTCCAAAAAGTTCATATTAAATCCAAAATAGCGTACTTTGATATTTTTAGTTTCTAAAATAGCGTTATCAAATATATATCATATAACATATACCCTGTTTTTGATTTTGAGACTCCAAAATCCATTTCAAATTCTTATTGTAGATAAAGTAACAAAGTCTCATCAAAATGTTCAAAAATGGTGGCGTGAAATAATGAGGTCATTATACATTGTTGAGATCAATACTGATTTTATTGAACTTGTACACAGCTGCAAAACCTAACTCAGACTAGGCCAGCATGGGCAGTTTTAACTGCTGTGTCCATGTATTATTATGTATTGTACTTAACAATGTTGAATCACCTCATATTAATCATTTACTATGCTTGAGAAAACACATAAACAATTAACTTAAAGAAAGTATACAATTAGTTGTTCTAAATAAATAAATGTATCAAACTTGTAATAAACGAATTTCTTAAGAAATTCCTTATTCTTAATTTCACCAATATTTATTGGAATTTATGTAAGCAACTTATTCATTAGAAAAATTAGTGACTACAATATATATTGAAGCACTGTTTTTATAAAATAATATATAAAAATGTTCAAATAATCAACATTATGTTTCATATAAACGAGTTTTAATAACATGTTATTGCCAACAATAGAATAGCTATTGAATATCTCAAATAGTAATTGATATGAATATGGAAGAAAATTAATACTTTTATCCATTATTGTATACGAGATAAGAACAGAAGTGATTTGCATAATACGTTTCAGCATTGCTTTTATGTATAATTGTCTCAAAGACCTATTTACATTAACGATATTTTTAGATAATTTGACGGAATAATTGGACACGGGTTGTATTGTTAAGAGTATTGTACACGAAATCTAACCATCTTCGGACAAAAATGTTGACATTATCGCGTAACAGATAACATTTTTTCGGGGCAAATCCCTCGGCTTATTTTGCCGTTTTTAATTACAGCAAATTATTATCAGCGAGTCCGACAATAATTCGTTTATTCATTATTGATTTATCATTTATTTATTCGATTTGAAAAGAATTGCAGTATTGCAAATGAATCATAGCCGATTTTAATTGGTAAATCGACTAAATTTAATCAGTCTAGTGCATTGTAGTAAATCGAATGTTTCATAAAAAGATAATTTCAAACACTAAAAATAAGTAACATGCAATTTAATTAGTAAGCATTTACTGAATTAATATGAAAAACATAAATAAATTAATAAAATAAAAAGAAAGAAAGAACATTTCTAAAAATAGCTTACGGAATTTATAGGTAACGATCAACTGATTAAAAGAGTTGGGCAGTCTTTTCTATTTAAGGTAGTTTTATTTAATTTTCCCTAATCATTGCCATTATCAATTATTGGTTAATGGACATACTTTTCGTCAGTCGTATACAATATCAAGCTAATTCAGCTCAAATTGACAGCGAAAAAATGAGCATTATGTCACTTTAAAAACAAAAATCAAAATTAAGATTTATATCGCAAAGTTGGAATAATGTTACAGAAATCAATGGATGCACTCTAAATGATATCACAATGATAGACATGGTGAGATCGAAATGGAAATTTAGATGATGGAATACAAGAGGTTAAAAGCTTAAAATCATATCACTACAGCGCGCCTACGCTCTTCTAAATTATTGGTTTTAATGGATTACTCATGATATATGGCAAATGATAAATGATATATATTTTAAATTAGCAAGTTTTATTATTTATTCGTTTTAGATGGCCCCTTTTATAGACATTTATATTATACTGTAACAAATGTCTCAACCGTTATTTAACCAAAAGGTTTGTTTTATATTATGGAAACAATATGATTGGACAACAGTTTCATTGTCCTGAAAGGACAATCACGCACAAAACAGAAAATACAATTTACATATTATGAGATACTTCTAGGAGAAAAATAATGTGATAAGTTATGTGATTTACATTGAAAGTAATTTGCCTTAGTACTTTTACAATACAATTTGCAAAATAAAAAAACGACTGACTTAATGTGAAATAACTATACATCATGTACATATTTCATGGCATTATGTATACATGCCCGACGTGATTTTCTCACTTTTAGTTTAAGGGGAAAATAAGCAGAACAGAATTGTCATTATGCACTCGATTCGTAAACAATGCGATACATGTAATCGGATATAACAATCGCAACTTATCGGCCAATTCCCTCGAACTTCCGATAATTACCTCCAACGAAATACAGAATGTATGCGATTTTTCGTTGTATTCTACGATCAGAAACTTTACATGTGAAACAATATTAGGTAAATGCTGTAAGTTATTTACTAAGGTTATTCCAATATACCGTGTAAAGTTATAAAGTAAATTTATAGACCTTGCAGATTATTTACATACTTATTTTTATAATTGTAAAAACTGAAAGAATAAAATGTATACTTGTTCACATTATTTTGAATTTGGTTATAATTGCAAATCAGTGTGCGATGTTTTCAGTTTATTATGATTGTCAGACATATTTTTCAATGATACTTTTAAAGAAATGGACTTTATTTTCTTTTGAATGTCAAATATATACATTCTTATTACATTCAACAAAATTACACGCTTTTTGATAGCATCTAAACCTACGTAAGAGAGCTATTTACAATCCATGTCAAGTCCGAGATTATTAAAAATGATATTCGAGGTGTAACGATTTTGGTTATAAATATCAAAGAATACACAGAAGATTTCTCTACTAAAAACTATAAACGAAAAATTATGTTGATAACGATAGAGAACATAGATTTATTGCGTATAATCGATTGACATCATTCGAATCTCTAGAGAGTTGTTTTGTATGGAATGACCGCATCCATCATGTCATTGTGAAATTATAGCTTTTTTATTTTATCGATTTTGGCATCTGATTTCATATGTATGTGATTCGGGATTAATTTTCTAACTTTGTTTTAAAGTGACAGTATGCCCATCCAAGGGTATATAGTGAGTGCACATGTGAATTTATAAATAAGTTTTCATTTTGCAATAATTCCTTTTGACTTCGCAAAAACAATAAATATCGCAAGGAATTTTCTGTAAATATCCATTGAAATTTAAGTGTACCGTTCAGTTTATAAAAAGAGTGGGACAGTCTTTTTATATTTAAGGCAGAGTATATTATCACAGACAGTTTTATTTTTTTTTTACCTTGTAGGAACTCAAATATTGATATCAATCACGTCGCAGCGAGAAATTTGTTTCGTCTGTAATATCCATTTGTTGTGTGTAATCTGGAAACAAATTGCAAAGAACTGGTCTTAATATGTGCTGAGAAAGTATAACTCAGATAATTAGAAACTGAAAAACGTCGATTGTGTCTAGGATATTCCTTATTATATAAACAGATATCTGTATTGTCTGTAACGAGTTGAAAAGGGGGCATTAACCATACCATTCTTTAGGCATAAATGAAAAACAAATAATAGCAGGCTGCTGAACATTAGCTATGTAAAATCCAAATGTTATTAATGGAAGATTAAAACCAAGTGTTTAGAAACATGCACAAAAAAAATCTGGAATAAATGATTTAATATTTCGTAGTTGTAAAGTAAACCATGAAAAAGATTGAAGAACATTCAATAATATAACTGTTTCAGTTACCAGTTCAGCAATATGAAATTCTAAATATATCACTAAAACAAATTCTAAATATATCACTAAAACAAAGAAACCATCTTGGAGAGACAGCACTTACTTGAGGCAGTGACTTCAAATTCAAACAACTGACCCCTCAACACTGCGGGTTACAATCACGCCAAGGACTTTAGATTCTTTCATGTCAGCTATCGAGTAACCTAGTTAGCGAACGGACGATCGGTAATTCTACTTAGGTATCCTAGTAATTAAAGTATTACACGCAGGAGCAGATGCAGTCACCATTCATCATGAAAGCTAGAAAGTCGCTGTATGACCATAGTAGCAACGGTTTCACGCAGTTACATCAGTATGCTTGGTATTACTTTTGCAGACTTATTAATAAAATTTATAATAATATGATTGAATGCAAGGCTAAATCTACAAGAAACATTGACACATTGGTTTTCTGATTTTCATCTGAACCTATTAATATTGTCTCCATTTTACATTTAATGTATTTGTCAAATCGACTTGCTCTGTTTTAAAAACAAAGCATACGTACTGTCGAGCATGTATCAAACTGATACGGTATTCCAGCTTTATTACTTATTTAGAACTATTTTAGTTAACATTTTATCAATTCTTCTTTTTAAGTATTTTGTTCGTTGCAGTAATAAATGAAACGTACTTGATCTGGTATGATTGACAGTTTATGAATGTCAATATTGTTACGTCAGATAACACAACCAAATTTCTCAAAACAAACAAATAATAGAACAACTCTGTAATGAATAAAGAACAATCAGTAACTGTTGTATATAAATACGTATAACAGTTGATTAAAAAATATAAGATATACAATTAACTAGAGCATAGCAGGTCTTTCTCCAGAATATTTTTACTTAATATCTGGAAAAAAATGTTAAAATAATCTCTTCCAGGTCTCTTCAACACCTCAACGTTATTGCTTAAGACAGCTTGACAATTTGTGTATTAATAAATTCAGAGAGAAAAAATAAGTGGGCTGAAGATACCACGAGAAAATATTTTTTTCCTTTGGCTATTATATCATTTTTTCTGAAGCAAACCATGTGATTTCATTTCTTCTCGCTCATATTAAGATTATTTATTTGTTCAATTAATACATATTTTGTAGATGCATTTTATTTTGTTTATCAGGTTGCTATTATGTTTATCACATTTATAAGCAGTTTTAATAAAAATGATTAAACAAATAAAAAAACATATCAATTTATTTAACCCTGTGTAACCTATGCACAGCATGGCCCTCTATGGAGAAATAATCAGTATTGAGTCTTTGTGAGTAAAGTCTTCAATATACATTTAATCTTAAGTTCTTAAATTTTTGTCCCCAAAAGAATATAACTGTTCTATAGAGATTGTATTGTATTTGAAAGTATTTAAAGAGTTTATATACTTTAGTTTAATGGCAGATGTGATCTATGTGTCTAAAAGTTTTTTTTTAATAATACTACTGGTCGTATATCACAGAAAACATTTTACTTTCCGCAGCTTATGGTATTTGTTTCATTAATTCAGAATACGTGTTCTATTGTGATCAAGAATTTTAAATTGACAATGAGGTTTTGCACTCGCAACCAGTCCCCTGTCTATGAATTGCCTTATAAAATGCTTGTGAAAAAAAGGAAAAGAAAACAGAAAAGCAAATAAAACAATATAATCGTGATTTATCTCAAACTCCATCACAATTTTAGATTATCTAGAGATTTGTCCGAGTAATAGTAATAGTAATTTTTCCCAAATTGCTTAAGAACGTTTGTAACATTTTTTATCGATTTTTGGCTACTCTCTAAATACAGTTTGTTCCGTAACCCCTATTCATATCACTCTTACGATGATTCTTAGGTAGCCAATCACATTTGAAGGCTATAAAATGAAATTCCTAAATATATGGCATAATATGTCACAGCTGCATAAGAAGAGGCACATGCAAACATTAAAAAGAGATACCAATGATAAATATCAGTTGGTAATTCATAAAACAGTGCTGTGTACAATAAAAAGTTTTTAAAATGACCTTGTTTCATGTACAACAAGGGTCAAATCCATCAAAAGGTTTTGAAGACAGAAAGACTATGCATAGCTAATCAGTATTTGTTTTCAATGGTTGTTTTACCTAAAATACAATGTTCTGCTCTTATTTTATTTTTATATCAAGTACCCGTTCAAAGACATTTATCAAAAAAGATTGCATATTTGAATACGAAAAAGGCACAGTAATGCAAAGCAAATTTCAAAAAGAAGAACTACCATCTGTTTTAGCGCAATTAGCTGAGCACGTATTTAGTTATTGAATTTAATTTGATTAAATAGTTACAGCGACATTATGTTAACATTTCGTTTTAGAGTTAAGTTATCTCCATGTTATCTGTTTGTACATCATGCCCTAGAAACAAATGGCTGTGTTTTGTCTTTCGCTAAGCTTAATCAATCAATGTGACATAATAAGTCATAAAGATTAGCAAAATGTAAACAAAGTAGTATAATTGTGACTACCATACAAAATACTAAATCTCTATATTAATACTACTGCCAAGAAGCACCAGAAGCAAAATATGCTTTAGTATGTAAATTGCTAACAAACAATTTTGGAGACTCTTACAGAACAACAAAATTGAAATAATTAAGAACAAGCAGAAATCTTTTGAGGCATACTGGAACTTTGAGGTAAAATCAAATTTAATTGAAACCTTTTTTGAATTTCGCCACAATTTGAATTATTGTGATATCGTTTTCTTTTGTGACACCCAAATATTTTCATTATATATATAAATATCTCCATAATTGAACCTATAATGAATATAAGAGAAATAATTATACTAGTATCTTTATCTCTTTCAGAAGCAAAAGAGATATTCTAGGAAGAGATGTAACATCCAATCTCATAACATATTATCATAGAAAAAAGCAATAAAGCTGTTTTTTATTGATCAGTATATCAATTCGGATATGTCATTTGTTGGACATTTTTATTAGAGATTTGTTTCCGATTAAGTTATTTAGATAGCAGTATAAATGCACACGAGTTTTCTTGTTCTTGACGAGAAAATACTTACAAAACAAAATTGATTTCGTTTACGCGAATTTGTTTAAAGTTCGATTTTTTTGGAAGATAAAAGCATGTTAAACACTTTCTTATCTGTTCCTGGAACAAACCAAAACTAAGAAATATATGTTCATTGTAATTATTAAGTAGAAACGAGATTTTAAAAGGTAGTTGTCCTATCACAATTATTGAAATTAACGGGAAAATATCATTTTGAAAAACACATATTGATAATTTTTTAACTATGCATTATTCATACTGTGTAATTACAACTGATATCAAGTTGGATGTTTATCAAGAATATTGACTACCGTATATCAACGCTATCATATATTTTATTTCATATTTAATATGCAATGAATGAGAGAAAATAGTGTACACCCGTTTGAAACAAAAACTTTAGATAGAGTTCTTTATCAAAATCAAAATGAAATAATTGTAGATACAGTGAATACATTAATTTAACGCACAGGCGGCGCTCTGATTTGGTAAGATTATCGGTATTTAGACTCTCGTTTTCCTTCATGTTAATTCCTATTTAAGTCATGTTTTGCCTGCTATTGTTATATTTACATGTAAGGCATGCATTTTATTTTTAAAGTGTATATTTGGATGTCCCTATTTATTAATGGAAGTTAGAATTCAGTTTTTATAGATTGTTCTATAATATATCTCCAATATTATTGAAAGCATAAAGCAAGTAAAACTTTTACGTGCAAATTATTCAAACTGGCGTCTTAGCTTATTGACCTTTATTTCTTATTGTCTAGACATACAGTAGTACCTATAAAATAAATATAAATGCAGGCTCTAATGCGTCATCAATGCAATTTTATAGTAAGAACGAAAACAACATGAACCTGCCTAAATGCCGACAATATATAAGTCATATTGCTCTTAACAATATGGTTATTCAGATATACAGGCAGATCAACAAAGATTGATAATGATAATACACCAAGCTTTCTTTTCAATATTTTGATTTATTTACCAGAAACGAAAGATTAAATTCAAAGACTCACAAAGATGGAACGAAAATAAATGCACGCAAGTTAAGTAAAGAAAGTAACCAACATGATAAAATTTATTGGTAGTATTTTCCGTTTTTATTGAAATGTGATTTGAATATTTATCATAAATCAGTAACGACGACATATAGAGAAGTATGCCAAAAAATTTGCTGATGCTTTTTATCGAGATTGATTTTGATATCTTCAAAATATATTTGCGTGTTAAGAATATGTTTTGCCAAAACGAAAACAGCCGATCCATTAATGGATAATGTAAATATTTCTATCTGAAAATGATCTTACTGGTAAAAGGAATGATGAATATTATTATTCAAATAGTTTCTCTTTTGCGTTTTATATTGTATTTGTTACTCTCCATCGAGGACAATGAAACCAATGTTTGTTTGAATTGCTTTCATAAAAAGAAGCAAATCTCTAAAATGTCTGACGGATACCTATCGTGTCTGATATAATAATCAATAAATACATAGCTGTCATTGTTCCGTATGTAAAGTATATAATTATATATATATATATATTGTAAATCACTTATGTAAAACAAAGAAACATGCCATATTTTTGTACGGTTTTGTTTTTATGTCGTTTCCTTTCGGTAATGTAAAATACATTCATTTATTTATTTATTTATTTATTTATTAAGGTATTTAAAAGAGTATACGATAATAATAAAATCATTGCAAATTTAATTTCAAATAATTATATTGTCTTTGCAATGATAAGTTTTATAACTTTCAAAAAATGTATTTACATTTATATATTAAAAATATTTGTGTACATGCATTTATCGTGAATAATCAGACAAATATATATCAACAATTAACTGATTACATCTGTGGTGAGATATAATAGTATGACCATATCCGGGAGATTCCGATACCGGATGGACGAGATTAAGTCCGGGCATGGCGAGTTAGATCGAAGCCGCCATCTTGATGGAACTAAGAGAAAGAACAACTAGACGAAATCCGAAGTAATTTATTGGTATAAAGAGTCATCTATGCAGGGAAAGTGTTTTAAGGTGAGCAGTACACTTTAGAGCTCAAACCGGACACCGTTTAAAATTAGGTCAAATACAGCAAAAAGAAAAAAAAAGCTTGAGAATTTTATATCATAATAATAATTTAAAAAAGACAATCCATAAAAAATTCGAAACTTCAGCATACCAACCGTCTCTATTAAAGAATACCACCAGTATATCTGTATACAAGAAGAAAATTCGAATTTGGAGTTAAATTTCCAGATATGACAATCTAAAGGCTAATAGTCCAGATATCATAAAAACTGTGTAGAAATTGGCATACAATGAAAGTCGTTTTTGTGGACTTTTAACGGTATCGTTTTATCTATATATGCATAGGTAGTTTTTTTAGAAGTTGTCATTTGATATCATTTTACATTATATCGTTCATGCCTTATTATACATCCTCGCTAACTTCTGCGTACTCATTAAGTACATTGTATACACTTCACGCGTCCGCGAAATCAGTACCCGTAGGTTCCGACGATGGATATAAATTATGATACATTTGTAAATCCTTAAGTATGAAAGATAGTCAAGGGATATATTAGTAACGCGCAACGTAAGATGATGCGAATTATAGATTGTTACGCAGATATTCACTTTCAGAAATTTCTTTATGCATGCGAAGGTAGATATCTTTATCTTCAGTGTCTTTACATGTTATAGATGTAAAAGTAGCATTTGAAAATTGTTTATCAAAATGAGGATTAAAAAGCAAAACAATTCTCAACTATTATCCGTTTCGCTGTACAAATCTTGATGATAAATTTTCAATTTAAATACATTTAGTTTCGGTTTTTAATCTGATTCATTTACATAACTTGACAAAACTTGATTATAAAGGGAATTGCAGCGATGAAATTTGAGTATAAAAGGTTATAATCATATCACAGAAGCTTACTGGAGCCTAAGTGGGTTTTCTAGTTACATTAATATTGATCAATTTGCTTGTAGAATTTCTAAAAATGATAAAATACTACCAGACTGCATCTTTAGTAAGCACTGACTGCTTGATATAATTAAAAATCTTTTTTCTAAGTTTCATATTATATTGTTGTTTTACTGCTTTTGAGGGGTCATATCTTTTCTCTGTTTTAGTTCATAACTACAGGTGTCAAGTGCCGTGTGACAACTGTAAAAATTGCCCCGTACCTTAACATTTAACATTTCGGGAACTATGATATCAGCACGTTAGTAATGAGGATTGAATACCGCATATTTTTAAGCAGATGGTAGGGCTTTTGGGAGGTCTTGCTTTTTTACATTATTTCTCATGAAGAAAAATCTAACCGTGTCTGCAATTCTCATGACTTTGTTCTATTATTGTTGAAATGCTTTCTAGAATTTTGTATCATTTCAACCTATGTTACTGCTTTATTGTTATTTGTCACACAGTCGTGCTCCTTTTTGAAACGAAAAACTCTTCTCATGAACATACATCATTTAAACACTTCGACTTCTGATACTTCACCTATTGACAATTATTTAGCCTGCGTAAACATTTACTTACTTACCTTTTTAACACTTTGACACTTCTTGTACGTTTTAGTAAGCTGTATGCAATTTCTTAACTGAAGTTTATCACTTTGCTCTAGATTTCATTTCTTCACAAATACTTTTGCAAATTATTTTCTGAAGCTGAAGATATTGTTGACATGATCTCTTTTATAACTTCCAACACTTCAAGTAATTTGCATAAGACAACTTGACAGGTTGTGTATTATGGACTGGGAGTTGGATACTTATATAGAGGACTGAAGATAGCTTGCACGATGACGAAAGCAAAGTAACCTCAGGCAATAATATTTTCTTTAACAAATCATGTGGCTTATTTATTGTACATTAATCAATATTAATATTGCGATGCCTATATATTCATTTCTTTCATTATTTATTGATGAATATTATTTGTTTATTTATTTTTATTGATTTATATCAATATAACCGTTGAAGTAATGTTTCCTTTGATAAAGTCGAATAACGATTTGATCTTCTTTCAATTAAAACTTATTTTTTCAACGATTCATTACGGAATGTGGGAGGTTTTACTAAGATGCCCGCTCATGTCTGAAGTATTATGCACGAAAGAGTGAGATCTTCCTACAAAAAGTTGCTGTACGATCTTTACTGGTTTTTTTCTTTGTTTTTGTTTTCAGAAACAAATTCAAATAGAGTAACAGTTTGTACTTCAAGAAAATATTAGTCGACTATGTTAATAAGTAATCCACTTACTAAGGTTAGAAAATTATTTGTCTGGCATATTTCAATTTAATATACAGAAAAATATGACTTAATAGTATGATGAAAAATATTCAATAAAAGACATGTACAATTCAAGTTAAAAGTATTTTACATATAGAAAATCAACTACTACATTAATATTTGTTCAGGACAGTGATTAAATATAAAGACAAAAGCAACATAATTGTGATTTGTCTGAGACACATTTTCCATTTCACTTTATTAGTACTAAGTGAAGCTCTCAGAGATGTGTTCCGGTAATGAGTATCTGGTTTCCATCCGAATCCCATCACACCATTAGACAAACATCGTTTGTCACATTTTCTATCGATTTTCTCTTCTCCGTACATGAACTCGTTCAGTTATTTATTTCTAGTTCTCTTTTGCAAAGTATACTCAGGTGGCCAATTCCATTTGAATGTTAAAAGATGAATAGATTTGTGTTCAAATGTTTAGTTGTCAAGAATACAATATCGCATGTGGTTAAAAAAAGCGCTTCAAATAAAAATGGTTTACAATATTCACTTCACAGTATTCACATTTGTTTGAAAATCAGAGTAAAAGTATGTCAAATATTTGGTTTTAACTTATTTATTTAACATAACATTTAACATATGCAATATTTACAAAATACATTTTGGGATTGGGTCGAGAGCTATAAAGCTTATGAGTGTCCTCTCCAAAATATTAAACGATGTGAGTAGCAATATTATAATATATTTTTATATATAATTTTGGGTGTTAGAAATGCCTATATCCCTATTATCATTGTACAAATATTCAGAACACACTTAAGGAAATAGAAAAGTCAGAATTTGATAAAATAAATTAAATGCAAAAAGCATAAAACATGAATATTCACTAAATGGATATTTATTTTTTATGACATTAAACATTTAACAAAAATAAGCGTAAAATGTAAATTGCACTTAAATGGTTATTTCTTTTGAGACATCTTTACCATGTAAGTTAATTGGAACTGATCGGAACTTTCAACGATTTTCTCTGTAATAAGTATCTTATTTCCATCCGAATCCCATCGTGCCATTAGACAAACTCGGCTTGTCACATTCAAATCGATTTTGCCTTCTCTGTACTTGCAGTCATTTCAGTAATTATAGTTAAGATCCACCTTACAAATGAGACTCCGGTGGCAAATCTATCAAAAGGGTTATAAATCTTCTAATCGTAATAAAAAAAAAACAAGTAAAAAACGAAATATGTTTAAAATATTTTTCATACAATAAAGTTGATAAATATGAGA
Organism: Ruditapes philippinarum; assembly: GCF_026571515.1. Taxonomy (NCBI): domain Eukaryota; kingdom Metazoa; phylum Mollusca; class Bivalvia; order Venerida; family Veneridae; genus Ruditapes; species Ruditapes philippinarum. Next base: position 27,686 of record NW_026865209.1, read on the forward strand.
AATTTATCGTACAAAATATATTATTTTAGAATTAGTTAACTTTAAAAACTTTATTATGAAAAAATATGCTGTTATTAATATGGTTTTCAGACACACAGATTCGATCGATTTATAAATTGATATCATGTTAAGCCTCTAATAGTATTTATGGTAGTGTATGTGAATTCAGTGAAAGCAAACAAAATATTATCCAAAAACAATGTAATCATGATTTATCTCATCACACTTTTAATTTATCTAGAGATTTGTCACAGTAATGGCTATCAGACTTTTATCCTAATTGTTTAAGAACGCTTGTTACATTTTCCATTGATTTGTTCGGTAGACATCATTCTTGCGGTGATTCTTATGTCGCCAATGACATTTAGAGGTTATAACATGAAAATTTTAAATATATGACAAAAAATATATATGTCACTTTTTCATGATAAAAGGCACCTGCAAAAATAAAAATAAAATGAATGCGGATTTAAATATAGATTAATAATTATTAAACCAGTTCTTTGTGCAATAAAAAGTTTAAAAATCACATTGTTTTTTTTTTTTTGTTTGTTTGTGTTTTGTTGTTGTTGTTTTTTGTTGGTTTTTTTGGGGGGTGGGGGGTGTAAAACAATGGTTTAACCAATTGAATGGATTTGGAGATGTACAAATGTTCAATGCATAGCTAATTATTGTTTGTTTTCAATTGTTTTGTTTCCACAAATACAAAGATTTGCTTTAATATTATAATTATATTAATATGTAACCATTTAATGACATTTATTAAAACAGGTTACATATTTGAATAATAAAAGAATAGTTTGCAATAAAAACTTTCAAGATAAATACTGCACAATACGTTGAGGCTGCACTTAGTTTAAATTCAATTTGACTGAAAACTTACAGCGACCTTTATTTTCATGTTTTTTTTTATGTTTTGTGAAGATAGTTCTTTAAATGTTTGGCCAGTCTGTTACTTAATGGCACATAATGCCTTATAAACGAATATGTTTTTTTCTTGCGTTAGAATGGGCATATTTGACAACATTTAAATGATAGTCCTATGTAAATTGCTTGATACCTTAAGAAGGTAGCGCAAATTAAATTTAAATATGGAATTAGTTGCCATTAAATTAGCAAAATGTAAACAAAGTACATGTGGTATTTCGAATACCATACAAAATAATAGACCACTATTATATTAATACGCAACAGAAGCAAAACATGATTCAGGTAAAAGGCTTATTAGTATTTTTTTGAAACTCTAGCAGAAGGTTAACTCATATTTAATTTGAACGTCTTTTGTAATACTTTTGAATTTGATTTTTTTCTTAAGTGGCACCCAAGGATTCGAATTCTACCTAAATATTCATAATTGAACCCAAATGGAAGATAGGAAACACTATTCTAGTATCTTTATTTCTTTCACGATAGCAAAGGAAACAATCTTGAAAATGAACCACCAAAATAAGTCATACATGAATCTTTAATGCTCTGGAGAAGTGACACCCGATTGACAAAACATACTATCATAAGAAAAAAGCATTCTTATTTTATTGATCAGTATATCTCAATTCGAATATGTCATTTATTAGACGCTATTTATTAGAGATTTGTTTCCGATTTAGTAATTTAGAAAGCAGTATAAATGAACACGAGTTGTATTGTACCCGATGACGAAATACTCACATAACAGTATTGATTTAGTTTATACGAATTTGATTAAAGTTTGATTTGTTGAAATCTAAAAGCATGTAAAAACACTTTCTAATCTGTTCCCGGAACAAACCAAAACTAAGCAATGTACGTATGTAAAATTCATTGTAATAATTCAGTGAAAACAAGATCTTAAAAGGTACTTGTCCTATCACAATAATTAAAATTAACGGGAAAATATAATTTGAAATATATATATTAATATTTATCTATGCATTATTCATACTGTGTATTTACAATTGATATCAATTGATGTCAAGTGTTGATCAAGAATATTGTCTACCGTATATCAGCGCTATCATATATTTTATTTTATATTTAATATGTAATAAATGAGAAGAAATAGTGTACGCCCGTTTGAAACAAATACTATAGATAGAGTAATATATCAAAATCAAAATAAAATAGTCGTAGACAGAGTATATCAGTTAAAATCCACAAGATCCATTAATGCACAGGCGGCGCTCTAATGTATTACGATTATAAGCACTTAGACTCTCGTTTTCCTTCTTGAAATTCCTATTTAAATTATGTTTTGTCTGCCATTGTTCAATTTTCATGTAAGTCATACATTTTTATTTTCAAAGTCTATATTTGGATATCTCTATTTCTTAAAAAAAGTTAGAATTTAGTATATAAATATTGTTTTCAAATATTTTTTCCAATATAATTGAGAGCATAAACCAAGTAAATATCTGACGTGCAAATTATTCGAACTGGCGTCTAAGATTATTGACCTCAATTTGTTATTGTCTAGGCATACAGAAGTACCTATAAAATGAATATAGACGCAGGCTCTTGTGCGTCATTAATGCAGTTCTATAGTTAGAACGAAAACAATTTAAATGTCTAAATGCAGACAATATACATATAAGCCTGCTTGCTTTTAACTATATGGGAATTAAGATATACAATCAAATTGACGCAGTGTGATAATGATAATGGTTTTGATACTTGCCTTTTTAGTTGAAAAGAGATTTGAATTATTATGATAAATCAGAAACGACGACCTATTCATTGCTTGAATACGAAATTATGCCCAAAAGTTCAGTGACGATTTTTTTCAAGATTGATTTTGATATCTTCAAAATATATTTGCGTGTTAAGAATACGAAAACAGCCGATGCATTAACGGATAATGTAAATATTTCTATCAGAAAATGATCTTAATGGTAAATGGGATGAGGAATATTATTATTCAAATAGTTTCTCTTGTGCGTTCATCTTATAGTTGTTATTCTCCATCGAGGACAATGAAACCAGTGTATGTATGAACTGCTTTCACAAAAAGAAGCAAATCACTAAAACGTCTGACGGATGGCCTGTCGTGTCTGATATAATAATCAATAAAAGATATAGCTGTCTTTGTTCCGTATGTAAAGTATATTATCGTAAATCACTTATGTAGAGAAAAGAAAACACATCGTATTTTTGTACGGTTTTGTTTTGATTTCGATTTCTTTCCAGCACGAATTGAGATAGTATACTCAATTGATTTTTCAAGTATGAATTCACTGATTTTCTAGTGTTCGAGACTTTGGTAATAATTTATCTAGTATCTAAGAAAAGTTTATACTTCTTAAAAGATACATCATGCCTCAAAAACATTTTGTTCTTATGATATAGTAAACATGAGTTTTAAATGTTTAGATAATGGTTTTAGAGCATGCAAGATGCTTATCACCTGACAAATTAACCAATTATTTTTCTTAAAGGTAGCAAAACGATTACAAGGAAGTATGATAACTTACAAGACATTGGTTTATTACCACTGTAATTATTGCAAAAAAAAGAAGAAAAAGAAGCAATATAATGGTAATGAAAGTTTGCCAATGAGAATTTGTTTTGGCAAAAACCATTAAAAGACTAACAAATTCGTGTAATGAAAAAATGCATTTCTGTGGCAACAACAATATAAATATTACAATGTTAATTAATTTATTAAATAATAATTTAATTTGTACATGTCAGGACTTGTAAGGACAAGTTTATTACTTTATCAATTGTGTTTTGATTTGTTTAAATTGTACGATATCTGTGTTATAAATTTGTACTTAAAGTGGTTAAAATATGTAATCACACAATTGATTACAGCTTAAAACTAAGATATGTTAAAAGTCAGGCAGTAATTATAGCAAAGAAAAAGAGAAACAGAGAAACGACAATTTTAGTAATTAGTCAGTAATTATAATGCACAAAAATTAAACAAACGTTTTGTGAAAGAACAAATATTAATTCTGTGTATAAAAGGATGACATCATTCCAAAGTCAATAGAATGGCTTTGTCATAAATAATGGCAGTTGCAATTGAATATGAATTCTGATTTCAATTTGTTGTTGTTCTTTGTCCTTCGTGTTTTAACAATTATTATAATATTTTACTGGACATATTATTGGAAAAACAACTTATACAGCTATGAGGAGGGTATTGTCTTAAATGTATAAAGTTATATATCTGCTTTGAAGTTTGACAAAGAATAAAGAATATTTCCAATATACCTGTATAGGTGCAATGTATTTGTCAAATTGCCTAAGATATGTCACAAATTCTTTAAAATGCTAACGTCTTAAAACCCTACTTAGAATAGCAGCATAATAGTTTGTTCCTTAATATTTTATTCAGCTAATGTACAATATTCATGTGTTTTAATTAACCAGCATAGTCTATGTTACAATTCTTCGAGAATTAACCATGATATAAAGGAAAAACAAAATTTACTTATGTTCGTTTTATTAATATGATTTATAAACTGTACCATGAGAAGTCATTGCCTTTCAGTCGGCTAAGTTCAATGGGTGGCCATTGTGACGTTGGTTCGATCCCCGGATGAGGCAAACTTTCTCCGTAACAACCAATCTAGGAGATTGAGTCAAAAAGGTATTTCTGTCTCACTCTTGTGATTAGTACCCATTTACTTGTGGAGAATGTGGTTATTGCGAGTTAGTTATCTAGGCGTGTCGGTTAGAAACACTGACAGTGGAGATGTGACAAAATGTGTTGAAATGGGCAATATAAACCAGATCAATAATCAACATATTTTGATATAGTTCCGATACTTAGATAGTTATAAAAATTTGCCATTTCATATAATTTCTAAAAGTAACATTTTTATCCGGTATAAGTTTAAAGTCTGTTATCAATTACATGTCTGCAACAGCCTTTTATTGTGCGTGAATTAGTCAAAAAATTGCAACTACGAGGTGGTCTGGCGATGGTCTAAGAGAATATTTGTCAGATAATTAGATACCACAAATAAATGATTGCATCTAGACTAAAACTTAGTTCCTAAGATTTCTGTACCACATTATATTATTGCCTTAATAAAACATGATTTATGATACATTTGTATATCCTTAAGTATGAAAGACAGTCAATCAGGTGAACGGAATACCAATCCGCAACGTAAGTTGCAAATAAACATTGATACGGAGCTCGAGATAATTGATATACCCTAAAATCTTTCAGAAACGGTGTTTTAAATATGCGGAGGTAAATATCTATATGTTCAGTGCCTTAACATTGTGTATATAATATGGGAGCTTTTGTAAAATGTTCAACAGAATAATGAAGTGCAAGCAAAAAAATTCTCAACTATTATCCGATTCGCTATACAAATTTAGATGATAGTTCTTCAATATAAATACATTTGGCTTCAATTTTCAATCTGATCATTTACATAACATGATTTTAAATGAAATTTCTGCGATAAAATTTGAGAATATAAAATGTTATAATCATATCACAAAAGCTTACTGGAGCCTTAATGGGTTTTCTAGTTAGATTAATATTGATTTGATATTATGTTGCTTGTGGAATTTCTAAAATGATAAAATGATACCAGACTGCATCTTCAGTAAGCACTGACAGCTTAGTATAATTACAAATCTTATTCCTTAATTTTATGTAATATTTTTGTTACACTGTTTTTGAGGTTTTATTTAGTTCATAGCTGCAGATGTCAAGAACCGTGACAACTGTATTAATTACCTCGTACTGCAGTGTTTCATATTTTCTGGTCCTTCGGGATCATTGATTTCAGCACGTTTGTAATGAGGATTGAATACCTCATAAGCTTTTTTACATTATTATTCATGGAGAAAAATCTAACCGTGTCTGCAATTGGCATGTACTATTATTGTTGAACTGCTTTCTAGATTTTTTATCATTTGAACCTATGTTACTGCTTTTATCTTATTGTTGTCTTTTTTGTTACTTCATGTATTTGTAAAACAGTCGTGCTACTTTTTGAAACGAAACTCTTCTCATGAACATACATCATTTCAACACTTCAACTTTGGATATTTCACCTATTGTAGATTATTTGGCTTGCGTAAACATTTACTTACTTACCTTTTTTACACTTTAACACTTCTTTCAGGTTTGAGTTCGCTTATGAAATTTCTTTACTGAAGTTTATCACTTTACAAATGTTTCATTTCTTCACAAATATGTCTGCAAATTATTTTCTCTAAGCTGAAGATATTGTTGACATGATCTCATTTAAGCGCTTCAAACACTTCAAGTAATTTGCATAAGACAACTTGACAGGTTGTGTTTTAATGGAATGGGAGTAGGATAATTTATAGAGGACTGAAGATAGCTGCACGATGTTTCTTTAGGCAATAATATTTTAAACAAATTATGTGCCTTATTTATTGCACATAAATATTTTGATTAATAGTGCGATGTCTAGTATTTATTTATTTATTTTTATTGATTTATTTGATATAAGTGATAATGCCGTTGAACTAAATGCTTCGTTTGGTATAGTCGCATAAAAAGTATATCTATTTTCACTCAATAGGTAAATATTTAACAAATACTTGCCTTAAATATTATGCCCGAAGGGGCACGCCCTGAGATGATCCTCCACCAAACACCAAATAGTTGTATGACATTTACAGTGTTTTCTTTGTAAAGAAATAATAAGAGAGGGTAATCATATGTATTTGTTGACTATGCTACTAGTTCACTTAATCAAGTGAGAAACTTTATTTCTACGGCATAACTCAGTAACTCTTATATTACAATATGTACTCAAAATTATTGAACAATATTTTGTCATGTATTATTCAAGTGAAAAGTTTTTTTCAATCATATTTAATCATAATGAATATTTGTCCACGACAATGAGTAAATATAAAGACAAAAACAACATAATTGTGATTAGTCTGAGGCATATTTTTCATTTCACTTTATAAGTACTAAGTGAAGCTCTCAGAGATGTGTTCCGGTAATAACTATCTGGTTTCCTTCCGAATACCATCTCACCATTAAACAAACGTCTTTTGTCACATTTCCTATCGATTTTGTCTTCTCCGTACATGAACTCATTCAGTAATTTATTTCTAGTTCTCTTTTGTAAAGTATACTCAGGTGGCCAATTCCATTTGAATTGTAAACGATGAATAGATTTGTGTTCAAATGTTTAGTTGTCAAGACCGGGACGTGACAATGCAATATCGCATGTTGGCTATAAAAAGCGCATCAAAGAAACCAATAGTTTACAGTCTTAACATTGGTTTGAAAATCAGACCACAATAAGGCATGTCAAAACATAAACGATATGAGTAGCATTGTAATATTCTTATTTAATTTTGGGTATTAGAAATTACTATCTCTCTTTTAATTTTATTCAAATATTAAGAATGCAATTAAAGACAATATACTTAGAAAAAAAGTCAGAATTCTATAAACTTAATTATGCGCAAAATGCATAAAACATGAATATATACGAAATCTTGACTCTTCAAGAAATTATACAAATAAAAAAGACAATTTGACATTGAATAAGCATAAAATACAAATTGCATTTTAATGGTTATTTCTTGTGAGACATCTTTACCATTTAAGTATATTGGAACTGATCGGAACTGATCGGAACTTTCAACGATTTTCTCTGTAATAAGTATCATATTTCCATTCGAATCCCATCTTGCCATTAGACAAACTCGGCTTGTCACATTCAAATCGATTTTGCCTTCTCTGTACTTCCAGTTATTTCAGTAATTATTGTTTAGATCCTCCTTATAAATGAGACTCCGGTGGCAAATCTATCAAAAGGGTTATAAAAGAATAGTAAGAATGTTTGTGAGTCATATATATATTTTTTCTTTAGAATCATTATAAATCTTCTAATCGTAATAAAAAAAAAGTAAAAAACGAAATATGTTTAAAATATTTTTTATGCAATAAAGTTGATAAATATGAGAAATTTATCATACAAAATATATTATTTTAGAATTAGTTAACTTTAAAAACTTTATTATGAAAAAAATATATTGTTAAACCATGCAACTGTCTCAATGCAGACAACATATAAATGATCTTGCTGTTATTAATATGGTTTCAGACACACAGACCCGATCTATTTATTATTGATATCATGTTAAATACCTCTATCGGTATTTATGGTAGTGTATGTGAATTCAGTGAAAAGCAAACAAAATATTATCCAAAAACAATGTAATCATGATTTATCTCATCACACTTTTAAGTAATCTAGAGATTTGTCACAGTAATGGCTATCAGGCTTTTATCCTAATTGTTTAAGAGCGCTTGTTACATTTTCTATTGATTTTTTGCATCTCTGTACATAGATTTTGTCGGTAGGTCACTACTTACGAGTATATCATTCTTGTGGTGATTCTTATGTCGCCAATCACATTTAGAGGCTATAACATGAAATTCTAAAATATATGACAAAAATATATATGTCACGTTTTCATGATAAAAGGCACCTGCAAAAATAAAAATAAAATTAATGCGAATTTAAATATAAATTAATAATTTATAAACAAGTGATGTGTACAATAAAAATTTAAAAAGCACCTTGTGTTTGTTTGTTTTTTGTGTGTGTAAAACAATGGTTAAACCAATTAAATGGATTTAGAGATATACAAATGTTCAATGCATAGCTAATCATTATTTGTTTTCAATTGTTTTGTTTCCACAAATACAATGATTTGCTTTAATATTATAATTATATTAATATCTAATCATTCAATGACATTTATAAAAACAGGTTACATATTTGAATAATAAAAGAACAGTTTGCAAAGAAAACTTTCAAGATAAAAACTGCGCAATACGTTGAGGCTGCCTTTAGTTTAAATTCAACTTGATAAGAATCTGATTTCCATCCGAATCCCATATTGCCATTAGACGAACTCGGCTTCTTGTCACATTCCAAATCGATTTTGTCTTCTCTATTCGTGCTGCAGTTATTTCTGTAATTATTGTTTAGATCCTCCTTACAAATGAGACTCCGGTGGCAAATCTATCTTAAAGGGGTTAGGATGTTTGTGAGTCATATATGATTATTTTCTTTTGATGCTTTAGAATTATTTTTAATCGTAATAAAAAAAAAGTAAAGACGAAATATGTTTTAAAATATTCAAATATTATTTTGCACAATAAAGTATAAATGAAATGTCCGAAAAAGAATCATATAAAATATAAGCCTTTTGGATAAGCTGGATTTGCAATAATTATATAGATCATGTTCAAGTCTTAACACGTATTTATGGAAGAATAGGCGAATTAGGTAATAACAATACAAACAAAATGTTCGCCAAAGATAATGTGATAAATCTTGTACGCCAACCAGACTTACTACTGGAGTAAGCAACTTGAATATGTTTTTATATATTTCGGTAATGCATGACATCTTACATAACAACCGTTAAGGATCGAGGCTGGATTTCCATATTCTAGTGAAAGAGAAACCAAAAGGCAGAAAGGAGCTTATGGGTCAACTCGTACGGTTAGCGGTATTAGTGTAACTAAAGATTAAAATTATGAACCATCATTATATTAATGCAATCATATAACATTTTATATAATAAATTCACGCGTATTAAAGAAAATATCTATTCCTTTCTGAAACAAATACTACTGATGGATTACAATTAAAAAAATAGAGAGACTTTTATCAATATTGATGCGTTAAAAGGAAAAATCATTACATCCACTAGAACATATACACGCAGCTGTGATACGATTATAGGCTTTTAAACTCTCGTATTCCATCATCTTTATGTCTATTAAAATCGCGTTTTGACTGCCATTGTGTTATTTAAGCCAAATAGATTATCAGTTTATCTAAGACAGCATATTTCTAATTTGGAATCCGTGTTTCTAAACAATATTTAGATATACGTGTAGTTCTCAAATTTTGATCTTATAGTAATGAAAATATTCAATGACATACGCTACACTACTCTACAATGTATACTTTACTCGATTTTCTGATACTGTATCATATTTATTTATATCATATCATATCAATCACATCTAATCAGATCAAATCAGATCATGTTATATTATGTTATATTTACTTTTATAATGCAAGTGTCAAGTCTATGAACGGACAGCGTGCTATCTTTACAGCACGGCGTGATGTCAAGGTTAAATCAATTGCAGAAAATGTTTCGACTTTTATGTTTTAAAATGGAGCAACAAGTTTAGTTTTGTAAGGTAATTATCAACAATGTCTTTTCTTTAAGTACAAGTACTTATCTACTAAATTGTTGAAAGGTCAAGAGATGTACCTCTAATATCAATATATTGCAGATTTAATATATGATGCGTCATCAATTTCTTTTACAGCTAAACATTCCGAAACTGCATCAATGCAGACAACATGTAAGTCGTTTTTTCTGCTAATAACATGGTTATTCGGATATATTATCAGATAGATAAGTTAAATAATGATAATGTTTTGCTTGATATATATTAATTATTTAATTGATTTATAAAGAGAGAATGAAAATAAAACAAAATAAAGGTCAATGACATTTACCTGAAAGTAAATAGCATAATAAATGATTAAATATGACCTTTTTGTTGTCAGCACACATGCGTATTTTATTGTTTGCTAAGCTCTTTAAATAATTATAATTAATCAATTACAAATTATGCATTGCTAGACAGCAATATGTTTTTGTTGTTGTTTGTTTTTTTTTTTTTTGTTTTTTTTTTTTTTTTTTTTTTTGAGTAAGTAACCCAATGTCCATAGAAATTGTTTTCTTAGAAAGTAACAAATCCCTAAAAGGCCTGAAAGATATATATGGTAATCAATATAATATGTTCTGTATTGTCATGAAGCTATATCGTTATCCAGTTATGTAGGCCGAAGAAATCATATCGTAAATTGTGTTTGCAAGGTTTGATTTTGACATAATTGCCCGCTCGTGCCTGAAATAATGCACGGATAGGTATTCTTTCACAGTTGCAATATGATATCTACTGTGTTGGTCTTTCTTAATATTAATAACGGCCTCCATGGTCGAGGGGTTAGAGTCGATGACTTCTATTCCAGTTACTTCTCTGGCGTGGGTTCGATACCCGAGAGATGCTTTGGTAGTTTGGCGCGGAGGAAGGTAGTCTAGTACTGGTGTAATTCTCCACGAACGATGGTTAGGAAACTAACCGCCTATATGACTGAAATACTGTTGGAAAAAGGCGTAAAATGAAACAAACAAACAAACAAACCTAATATTATTATTGTCCCATATCGGTTAGAAAAAAGTATAATAAAGTTATTGATGAAAGTAAAAAATTATGAACATTAGACAAAACATTTATCTAAAGAAATGAAAAAAAATATATTAAGAAATGAAAATACAGGATCAAGACAATTTTTCTATGTTTACAATTAAAAGAAAGTTATCTAAGAAGCGAGTTAGGTCCATCGAACGCAGAGAAATGACAAAGCAATTTGTTGAAGCAGAACGAAAAAAAACCCTTAATTTCAGACTAATGATATAAAAGGATATTTAGTATCGATGCACGGATGACTTAATAAAATATCGTAAAATGACAATAATTTTCAAAAGTATTGTTTTTATTCTGTATGAATTTGAAAGTTGATATCAATTTGTCGCGGTGAAAAATCTTTTTTTGTCTGCAATATCCATTTGTTCTGTGTGAATTTGTGTCTAACAAATTCTTATTCACCGGTCAAATTATGTTCTGAGAAAATATTATTCAGCAAATTAAATACCACAAAAATTCTATAACGTCTGGGCTTAGAATTATAACTTTATAAACATATTGAGATGGTTGTATCTCATTTTATCACTACATGCCTGAAACGATGGGCTATTTGATATATCGGTATTTCTGCACAAATTTTAAGTCAGACATGTCATATGCAAATTAAACCTTTACATAGATTATTGATAGACATTTTGAGAAACGCATGCACTTTGATATGCGGAAATCAGTATTTTGACATAATGTAGAAGAAGTGTATTAAACAATTTAAAAAATAAACCTAAAATGTGTTTGAAGCAAACACTTCCCAACAACTTAAGTGTTTCCGTTTAGGAATATGATATACTGGATGATTGATCTCTAACTTATGAAACCTTTGGTTTATTTTTTCAATCTGATTCATTTACATAACTTGATATAACTTGATTATATAGGGAATTGCAGCAATGAAATTTGAGAGTATAAAAGGCTATAATCATATCACAGCAGCTTACTGGAGCCTTAATGGGTTTTTAGTTACATAAATATTGATTTGATATCATTTAGCTTGCGAAATTTCTAAAAATGATTGAACACCAGACTGCAATTATAAATAGCACTGATGGATTTGTAAAGTAGTTACATAATATCATTTCTGGTTTACATTTGACCAAATAATTTATTATATCTGTTTTTTTAATTAAATGTATGTGCAAAGCAGATGTGTTTCTTTTAAGTAGAACGTAACATTTATGAACATGATTTTTTATTTCAATACTTCATCTCTTGATTAATTGACTTTTTTACGATAATCTAAATCGCTCACATACACCCACACATAAATAAAGGAATGATTCTTGTCCACCTATCTATTCACTTTTATGCATAACTGTTTTATATGAATTGTAACAGTCATTATTAGAAAAAGGGTCTGGTATATTGTAACAAGAGCTTATTTCTAAAACGTTTTTTTTTAATGGAATACTTCGAATGAATCTTATACGCTTAAGTGGCGGTGTGGCCGAGTGGTTAACGCGTCGGACTAGTAATCTAAGAATTGCTGACCACGTGGGTTCAAACCCTGTCAGGGGCAAGCCGTTGTTTTCTTGAACAAGAAACTTTACATTCATTGCTTAGTACTGGTTGGTTCCAGGAACGGATTCGAGAGTGTTTCAATAAGTTTATAGCTTCCAACACCTTCGAACAAAAATAAATTTGTATAAACCAATCTTATACCCATATTAAAGTGACATTATGCTCATATTGTCATAGTCAAGTGAAGCTAAATTGACTTATATATTTAAAAGATTAACTGACAAAATTGTGTTTGACCAACAGATGATAATGGAAAATGTTTTGAATAAAATTATAAATGTGCCTAAAATCTAAAAAGACTGCCCCACTCTTTTTATAAACTAATTTGTTACATGTAAATTATAATGGATATTTACAGAAATTTCGTTGGGATCTCTGCGTCATTTATTGTTAATGCGAACTTACTTAATATTAAATAAAAAGAAATTTTGGCAAAATGAAAACTTATTTTGATATTCACCTGTTCACTCATTATATATCCTTGGGTGGGCATAGTGTCACTTTAAACAAAGTCATGTGGAATTAAAATATAATTGACCTAGCAGTGTAGTTTACGCGTTGGAGATGATCAGGTTAAAGATTGTTTTATTTCTTCACAAACATTTCTTCTACAAAATGTTTTTTTTTAAGTTGAAGAAATTGTTGACATGGTCTCTTTTAACGCTTTCAACACTTCAAGTTATTTGCATAAGACAACTTGACAGGTTGTGTATTAATGGATTTGGAGTAGAATTATTATTAAGTGGTTGAAGACAGCTAACATGGTTGTGAAAGCGGCATTACCAAAGGCTAATAATTTTCTCGCACAAATCAAGACCAGACTACTTTTTATTACAAAACTGTTGCGTTGTTATGCAATTCATTTATAAAGTCGTGATATAATTTTATATGGCTTTCCATGTATTTAGGTTATAAAACTATTCAGTTTTATAAAACTCTGCTTTAGTTGCATATATTTTGATTATGTTTCATTTAATATTAACAACTTATTTTACAACCTTTCTAATTTACAAAATTAATTCTTTTTGTCTTTCTGAAGTGTTAAGGAAACGCATAATACATTGCATATGTACTTCCCGAAGATATTAGTCAACGGCTAGCTGAATTTCAACTTCTAAAGTTTGAAACTTTAATTCTGCAGCGAGTTATATTATTGTAAAAACGGATGAAAAACTAACCATTAAATGAATGTAATCAAAAAAATATAAATGTTGGGATACGATCGTTATAACAAAATTTGAAATATGCTTCTTAAAAAGCAAAGTAAACAAAACAAACAAATAACCTCAATTATTAGCATGCAATGATGATTTTGTTTATTGCCATTTCTACCGTGAAAAGGCTTTTGGAAACATACATTTTATTCATCATACCTGTTGTCCAAGCAATTAAAAACACAATCAGCCGTTTGAAAAGAATTTAACAGTTTAATTTCATTACTGAAATGTAATTACCGTAAAAATGAAATAACGTTATTGAAGAACAAATATTACAAAAATCGAGTACAACTGTACATGAAATTATCTTTTAATAATATATTCTAATGCAAATATAATTTAACTATGACCGAGTTCGAGAACTAAAAATAAACTGAATTTTATACAGAGAATTCCCCGGACATAATTATAGGAAAAGAAGACAAAAAAGCATTAAATTGTGATTGGTATGAGACATCTCTTCCATTTCCGTTTAGTACAAATAAGTGGACCTCTCAGAGATTTGTCACGGTAATGAGTATCTGGTTTCCATCCGAATCCCATCTCACCATTAGACAAACATCGTGTGTCACATATCGATTTTTCTTCTTTGTACTTAAACTCATTCTAAATCATTTCAAATTTTATAAAGATTTGGAGAGAAATTAATGTGTGTCTTTAATTGAATAAATCAATTGTTAAATAAAATAAAAAATCAGACAAGATTTAATGTTCCAAAATGAAAATATAAGATGCCAAAATCCATCAAATGATATTTATTAAACTTAAACCCTCTTCAACCGGAAGTGATTAGTCTTAAGCGGTGTCACCCTGCATGTTCGTGCTGCCTGGTAATTTATGAGACTAGTTTTTGCAATTTTTTTCCGTTTTCCTTGTTCATATCATGTATCTTAGGTTCTACCTAAGGGTTTCTTCACCAGTAAAGCTTAAACATCGCTAAATAAAACACTGAAATTGTCTTTGTCTAATGATGCATGGTTTACTGGTCAATGTCAAATATTTGTGTTCTGTGACTAAACAGTTCATTTGGGAAGACTGTCTATTACATGTATTAGATCGTAGGTCTGATTCGTGTTATTTTCTATCTGAAAATTAATCGTTTTGTCGCAAAGATATTAAGATGTATCATAATTAATTATTTCTTTCTTAATCACTTTTTTCTTCATGTTTCCTTTACTCAAAGTTTCCAATCATGTTCATGATTCACATATATTTAGAATAAAATATATATTAATCTTAATTGATCTTATTTTGAGAAAGCTGGATTTAAACAATTGATTAACATTTGTCTAAAACAAATATACTCAATATTATTGTATAAAATGCTGAACAATTCATGCATATAGATTTTTTAACAAAAGTATAAAGTTTTGACATTGACAGAGCGTGAAATAAAAGGTTAATTCTTTTGAGAGATACATTTTTCATTTTAGTAAATTGGAACTGAGTGTAGCTTTTAAAAATTTGCTCTCTAAGTATATGATATACTTCCAAATCCCATCATGTCATTTGACAAACTCCACTTGTGACATTCAAATCGATTTTGTCTTCTCTATACTGTGCCTTTGCAATAAGTATACTTTTTAGTTTAGATTCTCTCCGGGAAAGAACATTTATTTCTTGGTAATATATTATCATTTTTTGTCTTTGTTGTTTTCGCCTTTCGAATTTTTTATTTTGCATCTACAAAAGCAGTCTGAAATACCAACATATTCATTGTACTTGAATCAGTCTAGCAGAATTTTTGCAATATAAAATTTGTTTTCAAGATTTGTTTTATTTAAAGTAAAGTATCAATGAACTTAAACTTATCTGATGTTTTAACGGCAGATTCGTTTTTAAATAAATTATAATATGTCTCGATTATTATTATTCTTTAATGAGCTTGATGCATGAGATATAAATAAAATAATCTTACAAATTTATAGTAACAACATGTTTAACTTGTCAAAAGGACTTCAGTTTTTGACAAACTGTATAATTTATTTTAACGTTGTTACGTCGCTTTCATTGGATATCTATTTTAAAATTTACGCTGCCGCTGTCAGTTATTGAAGTTCATGCAAACAACCTCTTATATAGGTACATAAAACCATAACGAAAACTTTCATAAATGTTTTAAATGATACAAATGATGTAAATATTCATATCAAGCTTTATACAAACTGATGCGTTTTGTGTTTTGTTGTTGAGCATAAAAACAAAAAAATAGATGAAAGCATAATATCATTTTCTTCAAAATAACATGTATGCGTAAACAATAAAAGCAATCATTATTTAAGAGCAACTTTTTAATTATCATTTATATCAAATAAGTAGTCAGAATTGTAATTTTTAAGGCCGAACAAAACGGCAAATAAAATAAAATTTCATCCGGCTCATTCATAGACCGCAGTTGTATATGGAAGCAAGTGAACTCGCCCAATATAAAATACATGAAAACAGTCAATTATTAAAACATAGTATTACATCAGAAGCACAACATGTTATCTTATTTTCTTTATTTGGTTTCTAATCACTTACATAAATCGTTTTTATGCCGGAGCTGTTGTTCAAATAGATTATTCAGACTAACGGAAGGGCTCATTAGACATTGGGTTATAAGTGT
Source organism: Ruditapes philippinarum (assembly GCF_026571515.1). Lineage (NCBI taxonomy): Eukaryota > Metazoa > Mollusca > Bivalvia > Venerida > Veneridae > Ruditapes > Ruditapes philippinarum. The sequence goes on from NW_026865209.1 coordinate 44,280, forward strand.
GAAACAGAAAGGATATTTTACACATATTTATGGAGTTATTTTATAGAATTTGCTGATATGGATGGGCTCATTATCAAAAGGGATAAATTAACCAGACACTATGCTGAATGGCTAAGCCAAAAGTTATGGTGTCTCAGTCAGACATTCATTTATCTTTGTGAATCCAAGAGTAACAACGTATGTCTGTCCTTATACAATTCCATTTTGCTTGAGATAAATGCATTGTTTGAAATACATCTCGGACATTTTGTCTACTTATATTGATGACTGTAGAATAAATACGTTTCGCCAGTTGTTTTGAATAAATATCGCCCAAAATAACATATTGTTGCAAAACGAATACATACAATTTCGATTACAATTACAAAGGACATCCATATTGCCATAGTAACACAAAGCTGACGATTTACTATTGCAGACAGGTTTCGTTTACTGTTTAAGAGTATACAAAATCCATGTAAGCGCAAGCAATGTGGTATCAAATCAGTAAAGTCTTAAGGTTTGTAATGAAAAGATTTACTAAACTGCTGCAATGATATATTTATTGCAATTAGCAGACGCTCTATTCTAATCCTATGTCTATTTTATTTCGTCAATTATCCTTTTTTCGTTGACCAAGTCTTTAGTAAATAATTATTTCATCAGTCGCATTACCCCCACGTTATTCTACGACATTTGTCTAGTCTTAGAGTATATTTTACATGTCTGGAGAATCAAAGGTGGTTATCAAAATATGGTTCACATTAACAAGAAGCACGAAGCATGCGTATATCCAAATATGGTTGTTGTTCAGTGAAACGTGTGTCTTGTTCGTTCATATTTCCCTGTAAGAAGTTATTACAGAATAAGCTCCAAAACACAATCATGTTTTAGAAACATAACAGTTTAATTAATTTTGTCTTGAAAATCTTTTATCGAATATCACTTATATGTAATAAAATCCTTAATCAAACTTAAGTATGTACAAAAATGTTTGATACAAAACATTTAAATTCAATTTGTAATATTCGTCAATAATTAAACAGATTTAATGTATTCTTAATAAACTGTCTCGCACCAATTGTCATTATAGTATGTGAGAAATTATTTGCCTCCCTAAAGATAATCGAGAGAGCTGATCAACGTAAGATGTCTTTGTTTTTTTTTAATCCACAGCATTTGATTGTTTCAACTTTGACGATAAGACTACTGTTGAAATAAACATAATAACATTGAAACAGGACCTTCATTTGCAATGACATTTAACAGGGGGTTGTGACTACCTAATTTGCATATTAATAAATAATTGTCGAAACGTTTGGTTTCTAAGAATCATATATGTCCTCAGTACTAACTAATTAAATAAAATCGACCTTTATTCCTCTACATTAGGTATGCTTTTTTATCAATATTCAAAACAGAAGTGGAATTAATAGATCACAGCACTCTGAACAGTATTTCATGAATATTTCCTGTTTTTGTATCGTCTTGGTTTCGAGATGACTGTCAAGTTCAACATATTAAATACTATTAAAACCCACAAAAAACGACATACAAAGTTCGGGGATGTATTCTGAAGCTGCTATAATTATCTTATGTTCTTTCAAAATAATGTTTATATGTGGCAGCTTTTAAATGTTTAATATCTTTTTACACAAAAATCTTTAACTGACGCAAATAATATTTTGTATTTGTATCTAATCACAAATTTATTGAGCCTGGTAACAGATATATCATTGTTTCCTAATGATGAAAATAATTGCCAATATCTCACAAGCCGGTCGCTGAGATATTAATCTACTACAAAAATTGCAAAAGGAAACGCAAAATAGGCATTTCCAACATATTGCCATTTTTGTAGAACTTCACTTAAAGTGTCTTATTTTACCATTGTTCCTCTCGTCACATTTTGTTTCGTCTTTATTTTTCTCTTCAATTGTTGAAAGAACAATAATGTTTGCAATCGTAGAGCACTTTGTAATTTGAATTATTCTGTAGCAATAAGTAATTTAGTGAATTGCAATTTGGTATATAGAATAAAAGAAATATTTTTAAACAATAGATGAAAAAGTGAAATGTAAACAGATCCTGATGCGTCGTTTAACTTTTAATTCAATATTGATGACACGAACAAGAATTATATTCATTGACAAATTGTCGGCTAAATAATATTCAAAATAAATATTGCTGTCTTATTTCAAAGTATCATTTGTTTATATTTTGACATTCAATGATTTGTAAATTAATTAATCTGTGAATAAAAAATGTCAACGTCTAAAATGTACTTTTAGATACTTTAAATATAAACACGAAAGTTTTAAGTACACTACCAATACTTACTAATATATATATAGCAATGGTAGCCGGTCATCAAAATATATGCTATATAAATTTAGCTATTTCTACTGTTTAAGTTGATGGTAGCCGAACGATTTATTGTTTTGTCTCTACAGGCAACTGTCTTTAGACTTTACCAACGCATTATATCAGTAAAATCACGTAGCTTCTGCTTCATTTTCTTAAAAAGGATAACTTTTATGAATTATACTTATTTTTAAAAGAACTCCTTTGTTTATATATTTTGTTTTGATTTGATAAAAGCTTAATAAACATTTAAGAGGAATGCGTCTTCTTTGACACAGGTTGTCTGGGTAAATGTGTTTGATTATCTTAAGAAAACAAAGATTAGGACGTTAGATATTTTATACAATAAGATATCAATTATGTGGATACTTTGCATTAATTTTGTTTTTCAGAAAGTCAAAAATAAAAAGGTCTATCTTTTAATAATTAAGTGTCATTTTTGTCTGAATTGTTAATCATTTTGTATAACTTGGTTCTGCTTTCGCCTTGGACGACAAACGAATGTTTTAGTAGTGTGTGAAGTAGTTTGAGCTACATAAAATCTACAAAATGTACTTAAACCACATTAACATTAGGTACATATAACTATAAGCCACTACTAAACGGAATAAATGAAAAATATTTGTCAACATGTACACACAAATTAATAATCCCCTTTGTTAACGAATAATTCTTTTTAGAATACTGCTTAAATTTGAACTTAATCATATTTGCTTCTTAAAAATATGTTGCATTATGAAACATAGCCTTAAATCTCTATGGCTCTTTAACTGAGATAACAGTCTATAAGATTATATGTATTAAGACTTTTTTGTGCCTTTCACGACTAGAGCAATTATTACAAAATTGCCGTGTTTTTTTTAATTGTAATTAGTTTATTTCGTTCAAACTGATGTAGAAAATGAGGCAGAATTATTTTATTACGTATGACATAATTTCCACAATATGCCTAGCAATTATGTAAATTTAAAGTGACATTAAGGTTTTGTTACAATCTAAAGTTATTTAACAAAATGCGTAGACTTCCATAAATATAAAATAAATGCAATGGCACATTGGTTTTTATGATGTCTCAATTTCTTATTTAACGAGCAAATACATTAAAATAACTTGAAAACCATGTATAAGATTAAATTAAAATACGTTTAGTCTAGTTTATCATTTTAACATGCCAATATCACTGTTGTTCATGACAAATCGTTAATTTTTTTTAAAATGTCTATTTCATAAATATTAGGAATGACGCAATTATTGTTTTAACGTTCAACGACAAAGTAGAGCAAATTTCTTTTTCAATTTTTTTTTCAACATTACTTCAAATAAATCAAAATAAATTTACCTAATAGTATAACACTTTAAATGATATCAATGCTGAAAAAAGATCTTTTCGTTTAATGAAATGTATTCGTCATTTATTTTAATTTCGTATTTTTTGTAAATGAAATTAATTGTTTTTTATCATAACAGTTATAGCCTATCATAATAAAATGTGTTTTTTCCGAGAAAGTAAACGAATATTAGAAAAGGGTCCTTGTTCATAAACGTAATGTATAGAAAATCCTTTTATTTAGATCATTATATAGTCACTTTTTTATATTTTAACGAACTTACAATGTATCGGCATTTCGTTTATAATAACATAAAATGATTTTCCAAGATCGAACATGCCAGCTACTTAGTTACTTATATTATGATTTATACAATTAAAAAGGATTTGTTCTCAACTGACACAATTTCCATAATTATATCAAATATTGATAAAAAAAATGATAGAAACGTATCATTGGGATATTTGTATATTTAGTTAAAATATTTATTGAAAAAAAATGCTGATAGACTTTAAAGAATTTTTATACATTTACAAAATGTTATCTAGGAAACTGGTTAGATCCTTCGACCGCTGAGATTTGACAAAGAGATATGTTTATGTCAGCATAAAAAAGAACGACAAATAAACTTTGATTTTCAAAATAACGCTATAAAAGGATATATGGTATCAATGCGCAGATAACTTAATAAAATATCGTTAAACGATATTAGTATAATAGTTTTTTTCTTATCCTGTATAAATTTGAAAGTTAATATCAAATTGTCCCGGTGAAAAATCTTTTTGTGTCTACAATATCCATTTGTTCCATGTAAACTAGACACAAATTGAAATTCACTGGTCTAATTATATTTTGAGAAATATTTTTCAGACAATTAAATACTACAAAAATTCGAAAGCGTCTGGGCTTAGAATTATAACTTTATAAACAAATTAAGGTTGTTGCACCTCATTTTATCACTACATGCCCGAAACGAAATTGGCCATGTGATATACTGGTATTTCTGCAAAAATTAAAGTCAGAAATGTCATATGCCAAATAAACACCTTTACATAGATAATTGATTGAAATTTACAGAAACGCATGCACTTTAATATGCAAAACAAATCAGTATTTTGATATTGTAAAGAAATAACAATAGCTTTAAATTATTGAATCAATAAGGTATTTAAAGCAACGACTACCAAGCTACTCAACGGTTATCCGTTTACCAACACAATATATTCGATGATAGATTTCTAACTTATAAAACATTTAGCTTCAATTTTCAGTCTGATTCATTTACAATATAACTTGATTATAAAAGGAATGGCAGCTATGAAATTTGAGAGTATAAAAGGTTATAATCATATAACAGCAACTTACAGGAGCCTTTATGGGGTTTCTTGTTACATTAATATTGATTTAATATTATTTTGCTTGCGGAATTTCTAAAAATGATTAAACACTAGACTGCAATTGTAAATAGCACTGACACTTTTGTATAGTTATATAATCTGAGTAAGTCCTGCTTAAAATTTGACCCAATATTTTACTGTATCCGTTTTTTGTATTCAATGTATGTGTAAAACAGAATGTGTTTCTTTTAGAAAACGTAACACTTACGAACGTTTTTTTCATTTCAATACTTCATTACTTGGTGCATAAACTATTTTTGATGAATTAAATGCTCACATAAAGCATTATCATAATAACTTTTTTATATTAAATTTATATTACACCCACAAAGAAATAAAAGAATGATTTTTGTCCACCTTTCTATTTTCTTTATGCAAAACCGTTTTCATATGAATTGTTGCAGTCATTATAAGAAACGGGTCAAGTAAATTGTAACTGGATCTTATTTCTAAATTATTTCTAAAGGAATACTTCGAATCAATCTTATAACCTTATTGAATTGAAAAGTAATGGAAAGATCAGTTTTGTATACGTCTTGAACCTGATCAGTTTAGAGAGATTGTTTAATTTCCTTACAAATATTTCTGTGCTTTATTTTCTCCAAGCTGAATAAATTATTGACATGATCTCTTTAAGAGCTTTCAACACTTCAAGTTATTTGCATAAGACAACTTGACAGGTCGTATATTAATGGATTTGAAGTAGAATTATTATTAAGTGTGTTTAAGACAGCTAACATGGTTTTGAAAGGGGCATTACCTAAGGCTGTTATAATTTCCTCACACAAGACTACTGCACTTTTTATTACTCATCAAATTATATCAATTTTGCTATGCAATTCATTTATGAATTCATAATTTTATTATTTTATCTGGCTCTATGATACTGTTTAGTTTGATAAAGCTCTGCTATAGTTGTGTATATTAAGATCATGTTTCACTTGATATTAACAACTTTTTTTACAACCTTTCTAATTTACAAATTCTTTTTGTCTTTTTAAAGTGTTGTGAAAAATCAGTCAATGACCAGGTGAATCATTTTAAATTTTTAAGTAAGAGGCTTTAATTCCCAAGCGAGTTATGTTATTGTTAATACGGATAAAGAAATTAATAATTTTTAAGATGTTATCAAATACATTATTAGGGTTTGGGATAAGATCATTGTAAAGAAAATTTGAAATGTCTTTGAAACAGAAAATAAACAAAACAAACAAACAACCTAAATTATAAGCATGCAATGATGGTTTTGTTTATTGCCATTTCTACCGTGAAGAAGCCTTCTGAAAAGATGAAGTAGAATATATACATTTTATTTATCATGCATTTCTAACCAAGAAATAAAAACATTATCAGTAATTGGAAAATAATTCAACAGTTTAATTTCATTATTAAAATGAAATTACCGTCAAAATAAAATAACGTTATTGAAGAACAAATGTTACAAAAAGCTAGTTATTTTACTTGAAATATTCTTTTAATGATATATTTGAATGCCATTATAGTTAAATTATCATGAACGAATGCGAGAAAGAACAAAACTGAATTTGATACAAAGAATTCCCCGGACATAAATATAGAAAAAATAAGACAGAAACATTAAATTGTGATTGATCTAAGACATATCTTCCATTTTCGTTTATTAGAAATAAGTGGAGCTCTCAGAGATTTGTCACGGTAATGAGTATCTGGTTTCCATCCGAATCCCATTTCACCATTAGACAAACATCGTTTGCCACATTTTCTATTGATTTTTTCTTATTTGTACTTGAATTCATTCTAAATCAGTAACTCATTTTCAGCTGTCTATAAAAATTCGAAGTGAAATGACTGTTTTACTTTGAATAAATCAAATGTTAAATAAATGAAATAAAACTATTAGAAAATCAGATTTTGATGTTTAAAAATAAAAGTGAAAGATGCCAATATCCATGTAATGATATTTATTAAACATAACCCTCTTCACCCGCAAGTGATTAGCCTAAAGCAATTCAAGCTTTTTTGCATTGTTCTTTGTTTTACTTTGTCATAGCATGTATCTTAGGTTCTACCTTAGGTTTCCTTCACCAGTGGATCTGAAAAACCGCCATTTGATCTCAACTGCGTTGATGCGACATAAACCCCAACCACAAACGCATGCATTTTAATAATTGTTAAAAAAAACAAGAACGAAGAAATAAATTTTGATTTTTGTTCACATTTTGTTGGGTATGGAGCAGAATTTGGGTATTTATTCGCTGTTTATCTTTCAATTTCTATTTATCTAATTTATATTCGTATTCATTAAATTCTTATCTACGTGTATAATCATATAAATTTAAATTGATTTAAACATATTTTATTGCTACTTTTTAATTGACAGTTACATGTAAACATTTGTATTTTGATACTGCAGAATGTAAGGATCAATTGTTTCTATTTCTTGTTTAAACCACGTGATTAGATATGATGTTGCATACTTCTTCCTTTTCAATTTGAATAAGTTAGTTTTAACTTATGATCTTGAACGGCCTTTCTTTTAAGAATACAAAGTGGGTTACATAACACTGAAATAAAATCTATACGAATGCACCTAGACAAATACAAACTGCAATAACACGAATACAAAATTACATTTGAAATTTTAATTTATACATCTGGCCGGGAACCAATATTTCCGTACAAGTCCGTAATTTCTGACGGTGTAACCGTTGAAATATTCTTTTAAAATATCCACGAAATCCAGGGTAGCACTCCACAGTTAATTTCAAGTTCCTGCCGTCAATGTCCTACAAGCAATACGTCTAATAATTCTGATACCAAACTACACAACCTGGAAAATGAACACCCATTTTGTTGAGAATATATATGATATAAGATTGCAAATCTATAAAGAAATCATCACATCTGCTACGTCTGCAATAGGCAGGCAGTCAAAAAAGATGCAATTCATTCCGTTGAAGCCCAAAATCTAAAGTGGCCCGATTTCTGGCCATGTTTTCGAATTTGCCAGTGATCATATTAGATGTCACAAAAACAAATTCCATGCTGAAAATGACTTTAAAGACAACCAGTCATTTAACCTTTTTCCTTATATAGACGGTGTTTTGACGGCTCCCCCCCCCCTTTTGAGGCCTCAAACAGTAAAAAAATGCCCTATTTAGGCCCCCAACACTGTTTTACATTTGAGAAATGTTGTTTAAAAAGTGAGCACTTTTCGGAGTGGACCCCCATCAAAATAGTACATCAGGGGGTTGGCAGAAGGGAGATGTGCCCCCTTCTGTTTGGGGGGTTTGAAGGGGGCGGTAGTCCCCCTCATCGCCAAGAAAATTTTGGACATGTGACAGGCTAAAAATGGCCTCAGGTCAAATTCAGTGTAACTAGTAACCGACGCTGAAAAGCCTTTTACTCTATCTTAATTCATTGAGAAGTTGCAGCACTTTGAATTCAGTTTTGAAAAAAACAATGCAAAATAGTGATTTTTCGCAATTTTGGGACGTCCCCCCCGTTGCCATGGTAACTGAAAATTAACAATTGAGCATGCTGTTATAGAGGCTATGGTCCAGTCAACATGTGTGACAAGTTTCATGAGTATTGAAGCATTTTTCATAGTTTCATAGCAGTTTGAACTTGTAACAGGAGGCTTTTCAATGAAAACGGTAAATCCAGAATATTCACTATATATCCAAGAAATCCTCCCTGGCCATTCGAAGCTGCGGCTTACATTATTGTGGTGTGCTACCTATAAACTTGGATTAAATCGCCGCGTAGCATTGTATCCTCACACCTTGTGCTCACGGAAAATACCGAAGCGATACATGAGTTATCTCCCGTCACTAAGATTTTGCGCTAGAATTTTAGGGCAGGTACCCAGCTAGGACACAAAAAGCAAATATTAATCACGTGGTTTCTAGTTTTTATTTGTTCTGCTGTTCTTCTTATTGAAATGAGTCAGTTTTATTTCGCTTAAGGTTGCTTAATGTTAATAATTTCATAAAGTTAGAATATGGATAAATCTCTATAACAACAATTCTTATAGACTCTACATACAAATTTATTTTCAGTGTGAATCAAATGGGAATATTAGTTGCACATTTGTAAGAAACAAGTTCGAGAAAACACACTTTCTTTTAAATAAGTAGAAATAGCACATGTTTAAAACAAAAAGTAATTTATTGGTATCTAATATTAAATTAAACGAATTAAGATGAAGTACTGGCATTGGCTTTAGAATATTACAACTGACTATAAACATAGTAAGAAAGAATAAATAAATATTTAAGTAAAGAACTTTGATTTACTCACAAATGAATCAAATTTGTAGGAATATGATTTAAACTTAAGCAAAATGAAAACAACAAGTAGTCAAATGAATGAATACCCAAATTCTGCTCCATAGTTTGGCTCTGAAATGGATGATTTGATACTATACAGGGCAAAGCTGACGAATATTCTAATGATTTAAAATATACCAGTGCATATTGTTACTTTTTCCAATGAAAGCGCTATTTTACGTAACAATGTAGTTTTTATTTACATAGGTAACTATAATAAAAACCTGACAAAAGGTGTTTGTCTTGTTTATACTTGAACTATACCAATATTTGATATCATATAAGTCCAAAATATTGTTAACAAGATTAACAAGGAAAGGCGGCGTTCAATGCACTCTACCCCCACACGACCCAGCAACAAGGACAGGAGCTCAGGTGGATCCCAAAGAATTATAGGACAGGACACAAGGCAGAACACGGACAGGATAACCACATAATAATGCAGGAAGGGAAATACTAGTTATCAATAAGGAAATCAAATGCAATTAATTGTATAATAAGCCTACAAAGTAAAAGGGCATAGGGGGAAGGGGACACAAACAAAAGTGTCACCAAAACAATGTGAAATAACAAAGACATGCATTTGTGGGGCGTCGCCTTAATAATGGTCAACAGCATAAATACTGCTGAGGAGTTTAAATCGGTTAGTGGTGCACCAAACCCCACTCTTAGCCTCACCATTTTACTATAATAAACCTATAATAAAGACATTGTAAATAAAATGAATCCCCGCCAAGTGAAATGCTAACAGTTGTTATGGTAACAAAAGGTGAAATAAGTAAAACAACCAAATGATCATGTAGAAACATATAAAGGAAATCCAATGACCATTACAAAAGTACTCAATGTCTTAAGGGAAGACAGAGCAACAAGACAATCACCTACAAGGGCCCGACGAAGCAAAGCAGAAGACGAGCATTATGACAATTCAGTACCAAAGGTCTTTGAGAACTGTCCATCATAGAGTCTACCACTTGGTTCGTTAGATATAATCAAAAGAGGAAAGAGTAGCGTCCAACTGTAAAAGGGTTGAGCATGCGGTGTGTCAATATTACATTCAGCATGCCATAAAATAGACCACATTTTATTAAAGTTACAAGATGGGGAATAAACGACAATTACAACAGAATAGAGACTTGATACCAATACTTGTTTATCAAAGGTGTTTTGGAAGAAAGTATATATTCAGAAGATGTATAATATAATTATACTAGTCTTATGAAATAATGCGGCATTGAATGATAAAGGGAGCAGAGAAACAAGATAGTAGAAAATTTCACTTACAAATGCAATGACGGACTGAGACAATGCATTTGTTAAGTCTTTGTCCCATGAGGCATGGTTTACATGAGGGATGTTGCACGTATTCATTATCCCTCATATACAGACTCAATCAAACCGAGTCTGCAATTCTCTTGTAATTTTGTTGTGATTTATGTTTCCGAGGGATCACTTTGTTTCCAGATTTCTACAGACCAGTTTCAAATATTTCTGTTCCGTGAAACTTCATTTTGGAAGGCTTACAATTCAACTAAACAAACGATTACCACATGCCTCACATTTAATAATGTTTTATTGGTATAAGGCGGACATGTGTTGATTTTTATTTAAAGATGGGTTTATTGTTTACTATAAAACTAAGTAGCATAATCTAGCCTGAGAACATCAGTGTTCGTAGGTCTGACTCGTGTTATTTTATATCTGAAAAAAAAATCGTTTTGCGTCACAAAGATATTAAGATTTATATATTTATAATATATCATTTTGCTTTCTTAATCTTCTTTTCATATTTTCCATTCTTAAAGATAACAATCATTTTAATGATGCATATATATGAGAATAAAATGATTTATATGTTAATTTTTTTATCTTATCTTGAAAAAGTCTGGTTCAAACAATTGATTAACTTTTGCCTGAAACACTACTAAATATTCTTGAACAAAATTCTAAAACACTCATTTATATTAATTTTTAAAACAATAGGCAGTTTTGACATTGACAGAGCGTCAAATACATGGTTAATTCTTGTGAGAGATACATTTTTCATTTGAGAAAATTGGAACTGAGTGAAGCTTTCAGAGATTTGTTTCTCTAATAAGTATCTGATTTCCATCTGAATCCCATCTTGCCATTAGAAAAACTCTACTTGTCACATTCGAATCGATTTTGTCTTCTTTGTACTCTACGAGCAGCCTTTGCAATAATTATAGTTTAGATCCCCCCTTACAAACGAGATTCTGGAAAATAATGTTTGTGAGTCATATACTTTCATCTTTATTTTTTATATCTTTATTTATTATTTTTATTTTGGTATGTTAGATTGAATCTTATCGTATGGTATTTAATTGTAGCACAGAAGTATATTTAATATCAGATTTGTTTCAAATACAAGTTTGTATAATGAAGTAATTAAATATCTGAAAAAGGATCACACATCAGACATATTCTTATTGTCCAATAATAATGTTTAAAAAAAACATATTAAAATCTATCATATCGAGTTTTAATAAAGAATATAATGTTACCCTGTTATCAAACAATAATAATTAAAAAAATACATTATCAATTAAATTGAGATTTCCTTTTTGGCGATGTAAGTAGTAAACGATGTAACCTAGTAAAGGTCTATTTATTGATATCATTTATTTCAAATGGAACATTTAGCTATAAAAAGACTAAAGCAACGGAATAAAAAAGACAAAGGTGAACACCCATCTTCTGGTATCATTTTTTTTGGATTCTTTTTAGGTTCCGTATGATATAGATCCTTAATTGAAACTATTGAAAGTTTGCACACAAGTTATTGGTCTAGACCAACCTCTATTAAATGGTACACAAATTACCGTTGAAATTTCCAGTCCCGTTTTTCCAAAAACAAAACTCAGCGGTTACTCTTTAAGTTGTAAATGCTTCAAATGATTATATGTCCGAGAAAATACGGAAGTAGACTAATGTAACCCACGCCTTGAATGTTTAGATTGTTTTAGATTTAATGCCGGACATTAGTTAGGACATAGCGATGTAATATGTCGTATTACCAACAGTGTTTAGTGTTACAAAATTGGTACTTCCGTTTTTGAAATCAATAAATAAGCCTTAATTCAGATTTGCATCATTAATGTACATGTATAGTAATAAGATACACCTCATACTCGTTGATGCAATGGAAATTGACGTCACAAGCTAGCATTATTTTTAGTGTCAAATTAAACTTCATTTGAGAAATGTATTACAGAAACTTATAGAAATGTGTTCCCTGTAACAAAGGTCGTCTGAGTAAAAGTTTCTTAGAGAAGAAATGTGATACAGAAAACAAATTTGTGCATTTTGCGTTATGTAAAAACAAAATGAATAATGACATTATAACACCTTTTAAAAATAACATAATTTTTATATGCCTAAGAATAAAAATACTTTAGTGCAACTATTTAATTATCATTAAAAAATTTGTTTCAAAATAGTAGTCACAAGTGTACATTTTTAGGTCGACCTAACCGGCAAATTAAATCAATTTTCATTCAGCTTTTAATCAGACTTACAGAAGGGCTCATTACACATTGGGTTACTAGTCTGAAACATAAAAGATGTCTTACAATGTTGAAGGAGCTTTGAACGTTTTGGCTGACGTAGATAGTTTCATTATCAAAAAGAGGAAAAAAGTACTTAAATCATTTTAACAACACACTTTGTTTGGCTAAGTCAGACGTTATCATGTAATTATCAGACAGACATTCATTTATCCATGTGATACTTACACATTCATCACAGAATAACAACGTATGTCTGTCCTTATACTATCTATATTTCTTAAGATAATTGCAATGTTTGGAATACATCTCAGACGTTTTGTCTACTTCCACTAATGATAGTAGAATAAACGTGTTTCGCCAGTTGTTTTGAATAAATATCGCCCCACTCTTTAAAGCAAATAGTATATGTCCGTGGCATATTAATGGGTGTAGGTGACAGAGTGGTTTAGGCCGTTGATTTCAAACACCTCAGGTATTTTTTCCACTAGTAAAGCTTAAAAGGCGACGAACTCCGCCCTCCCCCCCCCCCACCGCAAAAAAAAGATAAAATAAGAAGAGACTTGTGAACAGCTAGCCTTTGAATGGTTTCGTGATATCTTTGTTACAAAATTCTAAAGTTATGCCTAAGGAGAAAGGGAATAAATGACAGGTATCGCTGTTTAAGTATATAGCGGAGGTGTCCCATAACCTTGTATGGAATTGAATTTAGGTGGACTAGTTATCTGATATGTTTCCGACTCTTACCCGTCATGAAAAATATATTAAACTTATTTCGAAGCATATCATGTTACTCATTATATCTTTAAAAATAATAATTTGCGATTTTGTTGATAATGGTAATTGAAATCAAAATTATATTCAAACAGTACATTATTCAACTTCAATAAATATATTATAAATCAAACACCAATTCCATGTTGATCATTATAATAATTAAACAAACTGTCAATGAAGTTTGTCCTAAAATTTAAATTGATAAATAAGAAAACTTCAAAATATGTTTTTTTTAATAAGATATTGTTGCAAAATGAAAACATACAATTTCGATTACAATTTCAAAGGACAGCCATATTGCCCCAGTAACACAAAGCTGACGATTTACTATTGCACAAACAAGTTTCGTTTTCTGTTTATGAGTATACAAAATCCATGTTAGCGCAAGCAATGTGGTAACAAATCAGTAAAGTCTTTATATCTGTAATGAAAAGATTTAATAAATTTCTGCCATGATATATTTATTGGAATTAGCAGACGCTTTGTTATATTCTTATGTCGATTTTATGTCGTCAATTATCCTTTTTTCTTTGACCAAGTCTGTTGGAAAATACTAAGTTTGTCAGTAACATTACACCCACGTTATTCCACGACAATTGTCTAGAGTAGGTATGGCATCCCCTATAATGTCTGGTTAATCAAAGCTGTTCATAAAAATACAGTTCAAATTATCAAGAGGCATGATCATGAAGAATGCATTGTTATTCTACTGATTGCGCATGCTTTATCTATCATGAAATACTTTAATCAAATATTTTTCGTATTTCAGTGAAACATGTGTCTATTTCCGTTCATTTTCTGTGGTCAGTACAGATAACAAAATAAACACTGTCAATTATATTTAAAAGACAAAACATTTTAATTCTTTTGCCTGGAAAATCTTTTATCGAATATCAGTAATATGTAATTAAAGATACTGTATGTTTTGTAATTAAGGTTGTTTACCACTCTTACGTGAAATTAATTATATGTATATAATTATGCTAATACAACAATTTTCAAACATAATATATGTAAAATATGTACTGCAAATATTTGTACATATTAAATGCAATCATTTAATTATATTCCTTCTTTTCTTATTGGAAAATTTGACTTAGAATTTATAGAAAACAAATTTTTAAATACCTGCCTTTATTTACATGAAACATTTAATTCGGTAATATCGTTATAAATAATGCTTTTTTTTTTGGAACTTACAATATTGATAAATCTTAATTTGAGCATCATATTTTTTATATAAAACAATAGAAAAATGTGTTACAGGATCTTTAAACCCTTGTTTCAATATAAAGTATGTACAAAAATGTTTGATACAAGAAATAAATTTAAATTGCTTTTACATTATTATTGGTCAATAATTTAAAAAGATTTTAAGTATACATAGTAAAATGTCTCGCAACAATTGTCATTGTAGTATGTGAGAAATGATTTGCCTCCCTAGAGAAAATCAGAGAGATTATCAACGTAAGATGTCTTAGTTTTGTTTAAATCAGTTTAAGTCCTTATGTTTCTCTTTACACACTATGATAATTCTTGCTTAAAACTTTGTGCACTAAGACAAAAGAAATACATTGATACAATCTGTGAGGATCTATAAATTTTTTAATGAGATTGCGCATTAAAAATTAACTTGCCATTGGTCCATTATATTATTTTGCCATTAGTGGATTTGAGTTGCCAGTTATTATTTTTAGCATAATGCAGTACATAATTGCAGTAACTCTCGCATTGAGTAATCAGAAATACTTGTCAATCAAGACGACACATTAATAAGTATTTTATGTTCAACTTATATGTCGTCTTGATTACAAGATTACTCAAGTTTAACTTGATGATATCAAATACCAATAAAACACACCAAAATTACATACAGAGTTTGGAGATGTATTCTTGCAGCTGCTATTATTATCTAATTTTCTTGCAAAATAATGTTAATACGTGACAGCTTTGAAATATTTTATATCTTATCACACAAAAAAAACTTTGATTGACGTAAGCCATATCTTGTTTTTGTATTTTATCACCAACCTATTGAGTCTGGTAACATTAACATCTTTGTTTCCTAATCAAGAAAAAACTTCCAATATCTCCCAGGCCGGTCGCCATGAAAAAAATTCTTCTACGAAAATTGGAAAAAGAAACGCAAAATAAGCATTTCCAACAAATTGCCATTTTTTAGAACTTCAATTAAAGTGTCTTATTTTACCATGATTGTTTTTCTCGTCAAACTTTGTTTTATCTGTATTTTTCTCTTTGGTTGTTGAGAAAACAACAATGTTTTCAATCGTACTGTACTTTGTAATTTGTATTATTCTGTAGCAATAAGTAATGTAGTGAATTGCAATTTTGAATTATATAGAACAATAAAAGACATACTTTTGAACAACAGATGAAAAAAATGTTATATACAGGTCCTGATGCGTTGATAATTTAACTTTTATTAACGTACGAGAATTATATTTAAATTGTCGTCTAAATAATATTCAAGAAAAATTATACTGTCCATGCTGTCCTTTTCAAAAGTATCATTTCTTTATGCACTGTTATATACTGACATTATATGATTTGTCAAATTAATTAATTAGTAAATAAAAATTGTCAACGTCTAATATGTTCTCTTAAAAACTGAGAAAATTTAAACTCAAACATTAAATAAGAAAGTTTGAGGTACACTTCATAATTACGAATATATATATGTTGCAATGGTAGCCGATCATCAAATTTATAATATATGAATTTAGCCGTTTCTCCTGTAGGCGAAAGGTTTACCGATAACGTAAAATTTTTTATTGTTTTGTTTTTCTAATACAGACAGCTATTTTTTAAACTTAAGCAACATATTATATCTGTAAACTTTTGTAGTTTCTGAAGGATATAAATATACTTAGTTCTCAAACAACTCCTTTGATGATATATTCCGTAATCATTTTGATTTGATAAAAGCTTTATAAACATTAAAGAGGCATGCGTTTTCTGTGACACAGGTTGTCTGGGTAAATGTGTTTGATTATCTCAAGAGAACAAAGATCAGGAAGCTTGATATTTTTTACAATAAGATATTAATTCCGTGGATACTTTGCATTTGTTTTTTCAGCAAGTCAGAAATAAAAGATGTTGTGTTAAAACTATTTCCAGTATCACCTTTGGATATTATAATATTATATAATAATGAATGATTTTGTATAATTTGGTTATGATTTTGTCTTTAACGAAAAACAAATGATTAACAATAGTATGAGATAGCTTGAGCTGTATGAAAACTACTAAAGTACTCAAAATACATCAAATAAGGACGATAAAACAATACGCCTGAACTAAAATAAATAAATGAAAAATACCTGTCAACATGTACATTAAAATTAATAAGCGTCCTTGTTTAATGAATATTTTATTTTTAGAATACTGTTTATATTTTAACATAGTCATATTTTCTTCTTTAGAAATATCTCACATTATGAAACATAGCCATAAATCTTTATTCTCCTTTTACTGAGATAACATTCTATTAGACTATATGTATTAAGACTCGGTTTGTGCCTTTCACCACTGAAGCAATTATTACAAAATTGCCGTATTTATTTTTTTAAATTGTAATTAGTTTATTTTGTTCAAGCTGATGCACCAAATCAGGCAGAATTATTTTATTATGCATGTCATAATTTCCACAATATGCCTAGCAATTATGTAAGTTTAAAATGACATTAAGGTTTTGTTACGATCTAAAGTATTTAAACAAAAGGCGTAGACTTTCATGAATATTTTATGAGTTAATGTAAAGGCACATTGGTTTTAATGATGTCTCAATTTCTTATTTAACGAGCAAATACAAAATAACTTGAAAACCATGTATAAGATTAAACTAAAATACGTTAAAGGTCAAAAAGAAAGAGAGATCACTCTGTCTTTTTTGTCTAGTTTATCATTTTAACATGCCAATATCACTGTTGTTCATGACAAATCGTTAATGTTAAATGTATATTTCATAAATATTATGAATGACGCATTTATTGTTATGACGTTCAACGACAAAGTTGAGCAAATTCATTTTTCAACATAACTTCAAATAAATCAAAATAAATTTACCAAATAGTATAACACTTTAAATGATATCAATGCTGAAAAAATATTCTTTTCGTTTAAGGAAATCTATTCGTCATTTATTTTAATTTCGTATTTTTTGTCAATGAAATAAATTGTTTTTTTATCATAACAGTTATAGCCGGATCATAATAAAATGTGCTCTTTTTTTTATTAGGAAAAAGGGTTTTTGTTCATAAACGTAATGTATAGAAAAAGATT
The DNA here is from genome assembly GCF_026571515.1 of Ruditapes philippinarum. NCBI lineage: Eukaryota > Metazoa > Mollusca > Bivalvia > Venerida > Veneridae > Ruditapes > Ruditapes philippinarum. The sequence continues at coordinate 62,264 of NW_026865209.1, forward strand.
TTATTTAGATCATTATATTGTCACTATTTATGTTTTAACGAACTTACAATGTATCGGCATTTCGTTTAACATAAAATGATTTTCCAAGATCGAACAGACAATGCTAGCTACTTAGTGACTAATATTATGATTTATACAATTAAAAAGGATTTTCCTCAACTAGCACAATTTCCATAAATATATCATATATTGATAAAAAACAATAGAAACGTATCATTGAGATATTTGTATATTTAGTTAAAATATTTATTGGAAAAAATGCCTATAGACTTTAAAGAATTTTTATACATTTACAAACTGTTATCTAGGAAACTGGTTAGATCCTTCGGCCGCTGAGATTTGACAAAGAGATGTGTTTATGTCAGCATAAAAAAGAACGAAAAATAAACCTTGATTTTCAAAATAACAGTATAAAAGGCTATATGGTATCAATGCGCAGATTACTTAATAAAATATCGTTAAACTATATTGGTATAATAGTTTTTCTTATCCTGTATAAATTTGAAAGTTAATATCAATTTGTCGCGGTGAAAAATCTATTTGTGTCTGCAATATCCATTTCTCCTAATACATTAACTAGACACAAATTGCAATTCACTGGTCTGATTATGTTTTGTAAAAATATTTTTCAGACAATTAAATACCACAAAAATTCGAAAGCGTCTGGGCTTAGAACTATAACTTTATAAACATATGAAGGTTTTTGTACCTCATTTCTATCAATTAATAACTGAAACGTAATAGGCTGTATGATATACAGTTATGTCCGCAAAAATGACCGTCAGTCAAGTCAGATGCAAAATTAATCCTTTACATAGATACTTTATAGAAATTTTCAGTAACGCATACACTTTGATATGCGAAAATCATTATTATGACATAGAAGCAATTAAATTAACGCACCTAAAAGTTATTTAAAGCAAAATCTACCAAATTACTCAACTGGTATCCGTTTATGATAGATCTCTAACATATAAAACATTTAGCTTCAGTTTTCAGTCTGATTCATTTACATAACTTGATTATTAGGGGAATTGCAGATATGAAATTTGAGAGTATAAAAGGTTATAATCATATCACAGCAACTTACTGGAGCTTAATGGGTTTTCTAGTTACATAAATATTGATTTGATATTATTTAGCTTGCGGAATTTCTAAAAGTGATTGAACACCAGACTGCAATTATAAATAGCACTGACAGTTCTGTATAGTTATATAATCTAATTCTGCTTAACATTTGACGTAATAGTTTACTGTATCTAGTTTTTTTATTTCAATACTGCATCCCTTCATGACTAAAGTATTTTTGATGAATTCAATGTTCACAAAGCAATTTTAAAGATTTAAAGAGTTTTAAAGATTGGTTTATTTTTTTCACAAACATTTCTCTGCAAAAGTTTTCTTTAAGCTTAAGAAATTGTTGACATGATCTCTTTTAGCGCTTTCAACACTTCAAGGTATTTGCATAAGAAAACTTGACAGGTTGTGTAATTAATGGATATGGAGCAGAATTATTATTTATTGTGAGTTGAAGACAGCTAACATGGTTGTGAAAGCGGCATTATCTTAGGCTGCAATAATTTCAACACACACATTAAGACTAGTGTCCTTTTTATAACCCATCAGTTGATATAAATTTTGCTATGCAACTCATTTGTAACATAAACTCATATTGTTTATGACTTTATCTGGCTATCAAATATATTAAGGTATATTATTGTTCAGTTTTATAATAAAATTACAAGCTCTGCTGTAGTTGCATTTCTTTAGATCATTTTTCACTTAATATTTACAACTTATTTTACAACCTTTCTAATTTACAAATTCTTTTTGGAGTGTTAAAAATGTTTCTATTTTAAGCCCCTGTGACATACGTTTTGACTGGAGATGACCAATATTCGAATTTGACCTAGAAATCATTAAACAACCTTCCTGACCAATATTCGGGATATTTGGAGCAAAACTGCAGCCACTAGATTGTAAATAAGCTTTTTATATTTTTAGGAAATGTGACATGGTTTTTGGTCTGAGATGACCATATTTGAACTTGATCTAAAAATCATCAAAAAAAAAACAAAAAAACTTTCCTGACAAATATCTAGATTATTTGGATCAAAACTTTAGCCACTAGAGTGTTAACAAGATTTCTCTACTTTTAGCTCCTATGACATAGTTTTTGAAGAGAGATTACTCATGTTTGAACTTGACCTCCAAATCATCAAAACTATGTTCTTGACTGATTTCCAGGAAAATTGGATCAAAACTGCAGCCACTAAATGTGTTAACAAGCTTTTTTTCAATTTTTAGCTCCTGTGACCAAGTTTTTGACCCGAGATAACTCATCTTCTAACTTGAGCAAGAAATCATCAAACAACCTTCCTGACAAATTTCCAGAATATTTGGATCAAAACTGCAACTACTAGAGTGTTGACAAGATTTTTCTATTTTTAGCTCCTGTGACCTAGTTTTTGAAGGGAGATTGCCCATTTTCGAAAATGACCTACAAATCATCAAAACAACCTTCCTGACCAATTATCAGGTAAATTGGATCAAAACTGCAGACACTTGTGTTAACAAGCTTTTTCTATTTACAGCTCATGTGACATAGTTTTTGAAGGGAGATAACCCATATTCAACCTTGACCTAGAAATCATCAAAACAAGCTTCATGACCAATATTCAGGATATTTAGATCAAAACTGCAGCCACTAGTCTAAGAGTGTTAACGAGATTTTTCTATTTTAAGATCCTTTGACCTAGTTTTTGACCAGGGACGACCCATATCCAAACTTGACCTAGATATCATCAAAAAAACCTTTCTGACAATTTCCAGAATATTTGGATCAAAACTGCAACTACTAGAGTGTTAACATTTTTTTTTCTATTTTTAGCTCCCGTAACTTAGTTTTTGACCGGAGATAACCAATATATTCGAACTTGACATAGAAATCATTAAAACAACCTTCCTAACTGATTTCCAGGGAATGAGAATCAAAACTGCAGCCACTAGAGTGTTAACAAGCTTTTTTCTATTTTTAGCTCCTGTGACCTAGTTTTTAACCCGATATGACAATTCTTCGAACTCAACCTGTATATCATTAAGACAAACATTCTAAAAAAGTTTGATGATGATCCAATCAAAGCTGTGACTGCTAGACTGTTAACAATCCAATTGTTGACGACGCACAACACATGACGGACGACGACAGACGCCAGACATAGCCCCATCACTATACCTCACCTTGACCACTTTGTGGTGAGGTAAGCTAAAAAGCGAGTAATTTTACTTGAAATATCCTTATAATAATATAATGCAATACTAATATAGTTTTACTATAAACGAATACGAAAAAGAATAAATATGAATTTGATACAAAGAATTCCCCGGACATTATTATAGGAAAAGAAGACAGAAACATTAAATTGTGAATGGTCTGAGACATCTCTTCCATTTCCGTTAATGAGAATAATAATATCTGTCATATGTTGCGGTTCGGACCGGAATATCCGTCCCGAGGGGACCCGCCAATTGGGCGGTAACGAGGCTTGCCGAGTTACCGCCCATGGGCGGGTTCCCGAGGGACGGATATTCCGAACCAAACAGCAAACATATGTTAGATATTTTTTCTTGCATATTCTGCCATATTATTTCATATTTAAAATGGTTTACCTCAATATGATATATTTTCATGGAAATTAAAGTCATTTCATCCATAACTATTTTCTAACAATAGCGTATGAACTTACAACTTAAATAACAACGGCGAAATGACGTCATCCATAGCACATATTTCCCTTCTAAAACTACGTCATTTTAACGCGGTTCATTCATAAAGCGCGCTAAAATGACGTTGTTGTTTGGCACGCGACTCATCTGGCACCCCCCATGCCAGATGAAATTTCCGGCATGGGTAAAACTCACGGAAACGCCAGTCTGATATGCAAGAAATAAGTGGAGCTCTCAGAGATTTGTCACAGTAATAAGTTTCTGGTTTCCATCCGAATCCCATCTCACCATTAGAAAAACATCCGTTGTCACATTTCCTATCGATTTTTCTTTTTTGTACATGAACTCATTCTAAATATGTAATTTTATTCCCGCTTTATAAAGATTCGGAGTGAAAAGAATGTTTGTCTTTCATTGAATAATTCAAATGATGAATAAAGTAAAATAAAACAATTAGAAAATCAGATAAGATTTTAATGTTTAAAAATGAAAATGACAGATGCCAATTACCATCTAATAATATAACAAAACGTTCACCCTCTTCAACCGGAAGTGGTTAGTCTGAAGCGATTGCAGCCTGCATATTCGTGCTGCCTGGAAATTTATGAAACATTTTTGTTTGTTTTATTTTGTATTGTTCTTTGTTTTACATTATGATAGCATGTATCTTTCACCAGTAAAGCTTGACAATCGCCATTTTCTCTCTACAGCGTTGGCGTGACTTAAAACCCAACCAAAAAGTATGTATCTTAATAATTGTGAATAATTAATACGAACGAAGAAATATATTTTAAATTTTTGTTCACATTTAATTTTATTACCACGGAAATGGCTAATTTTATACTATTTGTGTCAAAGCAAACGAAGTTTCTAATGATCAAAAATATACCAGTGCGTATTGATATTTTTTCCAATCAAAGTACTAACAGTTTACGTATTTTATTTAGGTTAAAATTTAATTATTATAAAAAACATGGCAAAAAGTGTATGTCTTAATTAATTCGAACTTTACAAATATTTGATATTATATAATTACAAGATTACATTTAGCATGCCATAAAATAAACCACTTTTTATATTTAAAAAATGTAGAATAAAGAGCAATAACAACATGTTAGTTTTTATTTTATAATATAAGAAGTGAGACTAATACATTTACGTTTAATACATTTATGATTTTCGGAGAATGTATGCATATAATTATACTAGTCTTCTCTTGACATTTAAAGGCATTAAATGTTAAATCAAGCAGAGAAAAACAAGGATATTGTAGAAAACTTACTTTCAAATGTCATTAAAGACTTAGGCAATACATTTGTTTATATTTATCTTTGTCCCATGAGACATTGTTTATTCATCTTTGTTAAATATTTCTGTTCCTTGACTAAACACTCCATTTGGGAAGACTTCCTGTTCTAATAAAAACAAGAGATTACCGTATGTCTTGCGTTATATAATGTTTTATTGGTATGTTCAAGACATGTCTTGATCAAACAAGGGCTTTTTTCAACTGAAAAAACTAAGTAGTAAAGTATTGCATGATACCATCATAATTCGTAGTTCTGATTCTGATAATGAACGTTTCGTGTCACAAAGAAAAAAAGATTTACATATAACTGATAATAATCACAGCAGATGTTTCTAATTTAATACCTATTTCATATTTTCTTTTCGTAAAGAATACAATCATTTTAATAATACAAATACATTAGAATACAATTTCATGAAATCTTAATTGATCTTCTTTTAAGAAAGCCGGGTTTATACAATTGATTCACGTTTGTGTGAAACACTACTAAACTTTCTTGTATAAAATGCTCGATGTTTCATGCAAATTTATTTTTGACAAAAATAGGCAGCTTTGACATTGACAAAGTGTAGAATACATGGTTAATTCTTGTGAGAGATACTTTTTTTCATTTGAGTTAATTGGAACTGAGTAGAGCTTTCAAAGATTTGTCTCTATAATAAGTATCTGATTTCCATCCGAATCCCATCTTGCCATTAGACAAACTCGGCTTGTCACATTCTAATCGATTTTGTCTTCTCTGTACTTACGAGCAGCAGTAATTATCGTTTAGATCCCCCTTACAAACGAGACTCTTTAACAGAATGTTTGTGAGTCATATAATTTCATCTTTATTTTTTATATCTTTGTTTTTCAATTTTATTTTAGTATATTAGATTGAATCTTATCGTATGGTATTTAACAGTAGCACAGACGTATATTTGATATCAGATTTGTTTCAAATACAAGTTTATATAATAAAGCAATTAAGTATCCGAAAAAGGATAATACATCAGACATATTCTTACTGTCCAAAAATAATAAAAAAAAGTACTTAAATCATTTAACAACACACTTTGTTTCAATGGCTAAGTCAGACGTTACGGTGTAATTATCAGACAGACATTTATTTATCCTTGTGAAACTTATACATTCATCAAAAAATAACAACGTATGTCTGTCCTTATACATGTATTATTCTATATTTCTTAAGATAATTGCAATGTTTGTAATACATTTCAGACATTTTGTCTACTTCCATTTATGATAGTAGAATAAACGTGTTTCGTCAGTTGTTTTGAATAAATATCGCCCGCTCTTTAAATCAAATAGTATATGTCCGTAGCATATTAATAGGTGTAGGTGACAGAGTGGTTTAGGCCGTTGATTTCAAACACCTCAGGTATTTTTCCACCAGTAAAGCTTAAAAGTCGCCATATGACATCAAATGTTAGTGCGACGCAACACCGCTCCCCCACCCCGGCAAAAAAGGATAAAATAAGAAAAGACTTGTAAACAGCTAGCCTTTGAAAGGGATACTCAGGCAAATTAATGACAAAAATATGAAAATGATTTTATGTACTCAGATCACGATAGTCACATTTTGTAAAGTCCCAGCATGAATTCCAGTATTAATTCTATATATTTTGTGTTTAAAGCGTAACTATATCTATTTATGTTGAATGAAATTGAGAGGCCGACATAATCACCGAGTAGTTTTAAAACAAGTCATGTGACTTGAACAAACCCTGGAAGTTACAATAACAGATATTAGGGATAGTGTATGATTGAAACAAGTCTAAGTTATTCATTTGACATGTTCTTAAACGTTTCCATAGTTCACTGTAAAAACTATTGTGAAATCGTAACGCTCTAACCTGACCCACCTGGGTCAAGTTAGGAAACCATAATTTTATTCTTAAAAAGTTTATAGAAAAAAGTTTTTCCTGTGATTGCCTAGTGTATTCATTTTGATGATATTTACAGTATAATGAATGAACCATTCAAAACGAAGAAATGAAACTTTTGGCACCTGTGTTTCCCTTTGAATGGTTTCGTGATATCTTTGTAACAAAACTGTAAAGGAAAAAGGGAATAAATGACATTTAACGCTGTTTAAGTATATAGCGGAGGTGTACATACTAAGTGTCCCCATAACCTTGGAACCTATGGAATAGAATTTAGGTGGACTAATGATCTGATATGTTTCTGACCCTGACCCTGTCATGAAAAATATTAAATACATTTTGAAGCATATCCAGTTACACAGTATATATTTAAAAAAAATTGCGATTGTGCGATAAAGATTATTGAAATCAAATTTATATTAAAACAGCACATTATTTAACTTCACTGAATATATTATAATTAAACTCCAATTCCATGTTGATCATAAAAAAAATTCAATTTGATAAATAAGAAAACTTTAAAAGATTAAAAAAAAGATATTGTTGCAAAATGAATACAAAAAATTCGATTACAATTACAAAGGACACCCATATTGCCATAGTAACACAAAGCTGACGATTTACAATTGCAGACAAGTTTCGTTTCCTGTTTAAAAGTATACAAAATTCATGTAAGCGCAACCAATGTGGTATCAAATCGGTAAAGTCTTAAGATTTGTAATGAAAAGATTTACCAAACTACTGCAATGATATATTTATTGCAATCAGCAGACGCTCTATTATATTCTTATGTCGATTTTATGTCGTCAATTATCCTTTTTTTCTTTGACCAAGTCTTTGGGGAAATACTTATTTTGTCAGTCACATTACTCCCACGATATTCCACGACATTTGTCTAGTCTAAGAGTTTTGCATCCATATAATGTCTGGTTAATCAGAGATGGTCATCAAAGTCTTGTTCACATTAAGAAGCACGATCAAATCCAACTTTATATTACAGTTCCATATGATCACGAAGAATAACTCTAACTGCATTTGTTTTTTTTTCAGGCACTCGTTCATCCAAATTATGATTGTTGTTCAGTGAAACGCGTGTCTTGTTTCGTTCAAATTTCCCTGTAAGAAAAGATTATAGAATAACCTCCAAAACACAATCATGTTTTAGAAACATAACAGTTTAACGAAAATCTTTTATTGAATATCACTAATATGTAATACAACCCTTGTTTCAAAATAGTATGTACAAAAAAGTTTGATACAAACAAATTTAAATTTCATGTATTTATGATAACATGTCTAGCAACAATTATCATTGTAGTATGTGAGTAATGACTTGTTAAATGTCCTAATGTTTCTCTTTACACACTATGATAATTCTTGCTTTAAACTTTGTGCACATACATTTATAAACAATCTGTGAGGTTCTATAAATTATTAAATAAGATTTGTCTTTTGCATTAAAAAATTCCATGGTCTATAAATTGCCATATTTATGGCCATTATCTTTTACAAAGCGAATAATTTAAGCACTCCGAACAGTATTACATGAATATTTCATGCTTTTATGTCGTCTTGATTTCAAGATGACTCTCAAGTTAAACTTGAAGATATCAACTACCAATAAAAGCCGCCAAAACGACATGCAATGTTTGGAGATGTGTTCTTGCAGCTACCATTATTATCTTATTTTCTTGCAAAATAGTGTTTATACGTGGCAGCTTTTAAATGTTTAATATCTTTTTACACAAAAATCTTTGATTGGCGCAAGCCATATCTTGTACTTGTATCTTAACACTAATTTATTGAGTCAGGTAACAGTAATATATTAGTTTCCTAATCAAGAAAGAACTGCCTATATCTCCCAGACCGTTCACTGAGATATAAATCGGCTACGAAAATTGCAAAAAGAAACGCAAAATAAGAATTTCCAACATATTGCCTTTGTTTAGAATTTCAATTAAAGTTTCTCGTTTTATCATTGATCTTCTTGTCAATTTTTCTCATCTATGTTTTTCTTTCTTTTGATTGCTTATTTAAAGAACAACAATGTTTGTAATCATAGTGCAATTTATATTTTTTATGAAGCAATAAGCAATTTGAGTGAATTGCAATTTAGAATACAGAACAAAAGAAATACTTCAGAACAATGGATGATGAAACGAAAAAGAATTATATTCACATTGTCGGCTTAATATTCAAGATAAAAACTACTGTCTTATTCCAAAGTGTCATTTCTTTTTATTACCCCTCACTTTTTTCGTAATGTTAATTTCCCATAGGCCTCTGGTAGTTATTCTTACTGTTAATGCAAGTGTACCACGTGACTAAGAATTTTGTATTATTACATAGTAACAGTATTTTTAACAGTATAAAATCTGGTCACGTGGTCTATTTTCTAAATAAAATGAAATAAAATGGCCGCCATTTTTCTCTCGATTCAGTCTTATTTTCGACGACAGGGCATCGCCGAAGTAACTATTACTCTCATAAAATTTAGTTCTTTGCACCCTAGAGTTCTTTTCGCGTATAAAATATCTTTTTGTTGAAAAGTCAAAGGTTAACATCCGTTTTCAACGGAAGTAATTGTAATGTGATAATTTTGTGTCAAACTGGAACATGCAGACGATTAAAGCATGCAACAAAGGATTATTTAACAATTTTAACCAGTGAAACATTACAGATAGAGTTGGTGGACAGACATCTGTAGGATATCATCGTTATTTTCTAAATGCATTTTATCAAAAATCATGCGAAGAATATTCTGGATGCAGAAGGATCAGATTTCACAGATCATAACCTTATAAATGGGTTAGGGTTTTGATTTCTAAATAAAACACAGCTTATTTTATGTTTATGACTGGTAGATATCATCTCTTGCCTAAAGAATAAAAGAAAAACAGCTTCTCAAGTAGGCCTTCAGTACACTTAAAACTTGGTAAGGACAGTTTAGTTATTGCTTCTCTTGGTTTATTTTTGTTACAGTTAGATTTAGTTTACAAATTCAGATAATCACAGTATTAATTCGGGGTAATAAAATCGTAAAAATACTGTTACCCTCGGCTACAGTATTTTCCACGGGATGATATTTTTACTGTTACCCACAAACCCATGTGTTATTTATAAAATATATTGACATTCAATGATTTGTCAAATAAATTAAACAGTAAATAAAAAATGTCAACGTCTAAAATGTACCCTTAAATACTCTGAGAAAATCGAAATTCAAACCTTTAGTCTGAAAGTGCAGTATTAAGTACACTCCAACTTACGAAAATATATATTTCAATGGTAGCCGGTCATCAAGTTACATTATATAAGTAATTTAATCCCTTTCTCCTGTTCCAGCTGTCGATATTTAAGACTTTAGCAACTTACTTTATATGTAAATTCATGTAGTTTCTGATTTGTTTAAAGAATATGTATTATACTAATTTTTAAAAGTACCCCTTTGATGATATATTCTGTAACAATTTTGATTTGATAAAAACTTTGTAATTATTTAAAGGTATGCGTCTTTTTGACACAGGTTGTCTGGGTAAATGTGTTGGATATACTCAAGAGAACAAAGATCGGGACGCTAGATATTTTATACAATAAGATATTAATTCTTTGGATATTTTGAATTTGTTTTTCAGCAAGTCGTAAATAATAAATGTTGTGTTTATACGAATTGCAAGTGTCATCTTTGTATGTCTGAATTATTAATCAATGTCTGAATTATTAATCATTTTATTTAATTCGGTTCTGATTTTGCTTTTGACGAAAAACGAATGATTTACAATTATATGAGATAGATTGAGCCACATGAAATCTATAAAAGATATTACTTAAAACACATTAGTTTAGGAGATATAACCATACGCCTCTATGAAAAGGAATAAATGAAAAATACATGTCAACAAGTACATACAAAGTTATGAGCCTCTTTGTTAACGAATATTTCATTTCAGATATCTGCTTAAATTTAAACATAATGATCATATTTGCTTTTTAAGAAAAATGTTGCATAATGAAACATAGCCTTATATCTTTATTCCTCTTTTACTGAGATATCATTCTATTAGAATATACGAGTATGTATTAATCTTTCACGACTAGAGCAAGTATTATAAAATTGCCGTGTTTTTTCTTAAATTGTAATTAGTTTATTTCGTTCAAGCTGATGCAGAAAATCAGGCAAAATTATTTTCTAAACGTATGTCATAATTTCCACAATATGCCCAGCACTTTTGTAAGTTTAAAATGACATTAAGTTTGTTTTGCTACAATCTAAAGTAATATAACGAGATGCGTAAAACTTCCATAAATATTTTAAGAGTAAATGTTACGACAGATTGGTTTTTATGATGTCTCAATTTCTAATTAACGAGCAAGATATAATAAGTTTAATATCATGCACTAGATTCAATTAAAATACGTTAAAGGTCATAAAGAAATAAAGATCACACTGTCTTTTTTGTCTCGTTTATCATTTTAACACGCCAATATCACTGTTCTTTGTGACAAATTGTAAATGTTAGCTGTTTATTTTAAGAGATACGAGGAATGAAGCAATTATTGTAATCCAGTTAAACGACAATGTTGGGTATATTCCTTTGTCCATTTTTATCAACATTATTTTTGAATCATGTAAGTCGAATTAAATTTACTTGATATCATTACATTTTTAAACGATAAAAACACTTGAACAATTACATTCTGTCGAAGGAAAATGTTATTGTAATTTCGTAATCTTTTCTCCTTGTCAATGGAATTAATTATTTTTATCATAACAGTTATCGCCGTATCATAATTCTAGACAGTAAACGAATATTTGACTTTCTATAAAAAAAAATAAGAAAAATGGTAAACGTGTGGTTCATAAATGCTATGTATGGAAAATGTTATTAATAAGATCAGTTTAATTATATTCATTTTTTGAAATTTCTTAACGAAGTTAAAATGTCACGGGAGTTTATTTTAATTTTAATGGACGAACAGTCGAATATTGACAAAAACAAAAGAGAAACGCATCGGTTGCATATTTATATAAAATACTTTAACAGGCAGATTAAAGTTATTTTAATAATTACGTTTATTTTAATTTAAAAGGACGAACATACAAATATTGACAAAAAAAAACAACGGAAACGCATCGTTGGGATATTTGTACGAACTACTTATTGAAAAATGTTACTTCGTTCAAGAACATTAATTATCAGATTCTGCTATATACAGAATAATAATATCTGTCATATGTTGCGGTTCGAACCGAGGATACCCGCCAATTGGGCAAACCTTGATAAAACGGCACGGCTTCTTAAATAAAATTAGTTGCCGCCGTCTAAATTAAAGTTAAGCTTATACGTACCATGGCATGTTTGATTTACTTTACTTTTAAAATGTTACTGACAATGTTTTACAAATAAAATAAAGGAGTAGAATGATAAAAAAAAGATGAAAAATATACTTTAGTGCCTAATTTTTTGCTGAATATTATAGATAATCATTTTTCTCTACTTAACATTTGCATTGAACCATGTCAACTCATGATATTGAACAGTACTGTCTTTAGAACAGTTTATTAGTTCATGAAACACTTCGAAGAAAATTTTATTGCATTTAACAAACATAAAATTTTCATTTGTATATTTGTTACGTCAGGTTTGTTTTTCAACCGTATCTTAGGAGAATACTTAAATTTTTTTCAAATTATCTTCATGCAATTTACCCTGACTTGTTTTTAACTTATAGAGTCCGGTTATTACCCTCACTATTTCTATAATGTCAATTAAATGTTAATTTCTCATCAGCCACTGAGAGTTACCATGTCATTAAAAATGTTGTACTATTACATAGGTTACTGGCTCCTGAATGATCCTTCCGTTTTCTTTTAGTAACTGTGCATGTTCATTTAGATATGTACTTGTCTTAACAACCTGTCTCAGTGGTTTATTTACTATTTTTACTTTCAGTTGGTATTTACCTTTTTAGTATACAATGTGGCGACAAAACTATTTGAAACAATACGTAAGTTATATATACATTCTCTTACAACCCTTTTCTCATTAGTTAACATAAATCTCAAATTCTCAATGTATCAATAAATGTGATATTTCCTTTTGCCTCTTTAATATGAACATGGCCTTTATTCAAACCATACTATACATCACATTATTCAAAGAAAATGAACAATGACATGTATTGTCCTGCCTTTTTCTCAAACGACTGTAGAAAAAAATCATACATTTTATAGATTTTTATTATTATTATTATTGTTATTATTATAAACAAATAAACATGTAATATATAGGTTGTCAAACTTTTAGATGAAGTGTTAACTAACGTACATGTATGCATCATATCAAATTTGATTGTGCACATGGTTGACGTAAATGTGCTAACTGAAAGTAAAACTTAAGACAAACTTTTGTAGCTTAGAAGTTAATTTTTGTATAATTATGATATTGTAAATGATATCCGGATACATGATGTTTTTATTCCACATTAATTTTGTAAAGTAAACCTGAATGACTGCCATCATAAAACTTAAAACTAGTAACGAAACATTTTCAGGTTCAAAATTTGAGTAAACCTGTTCATTGCCAAAAACCACACATTTCCAAGGATACTCAATACTTGTTTTATATCAATTATAACAAACAAAGACAAAATTGTTGTGGTACAGTAACTGAACAAATCGTAATCTAAAACACTTTAAGTTTGCAAAGCGAGCTATATGAATATTCTTTAGATTTATTGCTGATATGTTTTAAAATTTTCATAACATTCAATTTTGATTTAGATGATAAATTTTCAGTGCATATTAAACTTTTAGATCAGACGTATTTCTTAAAGTACAACACGACTTGCAAATGATTAAAGAGAATAGAGTCTATGTCTAATTTAAATCATATATAAGATATTTTTATTAATAATTAAAGTTATCCTTCACCAATATAACTTATAAATTAGTTTCGGAAACTTGTTCCGATACTTTGTGAATTATGAGTGAATAAGAAACGTTTTAATAAATAGAATAAATTAGGTTTAAATATACAGTGGCAATGGATTATTGGTTTATTCTAAAACAGAGTAGTATATGTGTTACAATTTCTAACATCCATCTTTATTACAGTATGTTGGAAATGTCTTGACTCCCTAGAGAACTTCAGCGCTGATGAACGTCAGATTACGCTGTGTATATTATACCACCACAATCACAAAATCAGACTATTTCAATACGATAGAGGAACATTTATCATATAAAGTTATTTTATCACTCAGAAATTAAATATTTATCAATCGATTGCATCGGTTAAAAGCAAATAATGTAAAATGCAAATCATCTCTATTCAATCATTTTTGCAGCAATCTCGTCTGACGATTGGGCTATTTAAGAGTTCGAACAATGTCTGTAATCTAAACAAGCTAATGTCATCTTTTATTCTATACAGGGTTCATTATAATATTTCATTTAATTCATGAAAGTGAATATATCAATCTAATCTTGAATATATTACGTACAGATAGAATCATTAAATGGTAACAAATCATCCGAAAGTATGCTTCCTTCAGCTGTATTTTTATCAACTGTACATCCAGTGAAATTCGCCAATAAAGAACACGTTAACTTGTAAATATTAAATGTCTATTTTGCAGAATAACAAAAAACACAAACTATGTGCAAAAAAATAGCATCAATGGATCGGTTACCTGTTTTTATAAGGTAACACCGAAGACATTTCATTGTTTAGGTTTTACTTAATAAAATATACTATTAGCACAACTTTAAATTTCAATGATTATTATTATTCTGTCCCTGGCATTGAGAACAAAAAAGTAATAGTAGAAACATCACTTAGGGGGGTTCATGTATTTAAGTACTAAACAAATCGGCTTTCGAGAATATTTTGTAAAAATAAGTAAACGGTAGACTGTGTTGAGACACCGTCAAATCCATTGACAAACTAGTGATTTGATTGGTTTAAGATTATTTCCATTATTATCCAAGTTTTTTCATCAATATTTGATTAATAAACAAAGCATCAAGATCGGTTACATTCTTTCCAACTTTTCTGTAATCATTATATCTATAATATTGTTATTGTGTTTTTTTTATTTTGAATTAAAATTTACTGAATAATTTGTTGCTAAAAACAAAGTATTATGTAATGAATTACGATCGCAGACATTCAACAGGCACAGATAAATTGACATGTACATGAAGATGAGCTTGACGACAAAAAGAAACAAACAATGAAATAAGATTGAAACTTATAAAAAAATTCTAAAACATTCCAATATATATTTCAAATTGGAATATTTTGTATCTGCGAGTCTTATTGCAATTTTCATAGTAGATTAATATTACAACAAACACCTTGGAAATCTAAGCAGCTTTTCATTTATTCAGATACAAAGTTGTTTCCTACTACCAGATAAAATAATGTGGTGACAAGAACGTGTACGTGTGAAAGAAACGTGTTAAACATTCACAAATTGCCACAGAGAAAACAAAATGTTGGCAAATAAATTTTATAAATTTGACAGCTGAAGGTTTACAGTGCAGTATCCCCGACGTAGGCATGTCTTCTCGGAACTTTTATTGATATTTGATATCTTCAAGATCAGAAATACACTGTCATGAATACTACTATCATCCTGAAACAAAGACGGCATTATAACATGAAATATTCATGGCATTCTTTAACATTATTCGCTTTGTAAAACATTTGTTATCCGATCATCATTCGTACAATGAAAAGATATAGACCATGGAATGTTTAGAATCGGCTATTTACGATTGCTGTTATAGATTCTTTTCTAAAAGCATCAATTTTACATAGGATGATAAAGTCGATACAGTGAATCAAAAAGATTACATATACAAGTGAAGCAGCTCATGAAAGTACATTATAAATAATTAAAGAACTGTCCTTTGTTTAGCAAAAAAATACCGTGACAGTACAAATTATGTCTAAAGTATTCTTACAGACATACAACAGTCAGCTTTTAGACTTATAGACTTAAACAACATATTAGTAACATAAATTGACCTTAACGAGAGTACAGTTTTATACATGGTAACTTGTGTGTGTTTTCTGTCCCTGTTAAGAAGAAGCTATAAATTATACTTATATTCAAAAATACTTTATCTGATTATATGTCCCATCAATATCTATAATGTTAAAAGCATTACAAACATTCAAAGATTTAAGAGTAATGCGTTTCCTTTGACAAAGGTTGTCTGGGTAAATGTGTTTGATATTCTTAAAGAAAATAAGGATCAAGCCGCTAGATATTTTATACTTTAATTTGTATTTATATAAAACTATTTTTTGGATAGTCAGCTTTTTTGGTTCTGTAAAAAAAAATATATATATATAGCCTGAGGAATAAACTACATAAAATATTGAAAAGTGTTATCTTTAATTGATTTGTATAATTCGGTAGTTATTTCGCATTTGACGCAACACGAATGATTTATATTGTTGTGAAGCAGATTGAACCAAAGGTGCTAGTGGCATTGATTTGACCTAAAATGTGTTTAACCTTGTTATTTATGCACTAAAACTTCAATATATTAAAAAAAAATAAAAAAAATTTCACTGTTATATTATTATAGACAAGGTATGCAACATTCAGGTACGAACATTATGGGTACGCCGGTTATCTGTGTTAAAATTTTTCACCGGGCGGTAATATCGTCGGATTTTTGCATGGAATCAATGCGCAATATATTTTTCTATTACAATTTACTATTTACAGATCCCCAATTAACCGCTAGTTAATGTTATAAAGCCCGAAAGTAAGAAATCACCCAGGTCCGAAAGATGAGACCGTCATGACATGTACATTGTAACCTGGTATTTACGCTTGAAATACATCAACAAAGAGATCAAACGGGTCGAACACACATGCAAACAACTGGATTTTACATACTTATTAATGGCACTAAGTCCTATGTGCCCGTATTTTAATAAACATTCTACATGTATAAGGTAATTCCTAAATCGGAAGTGTTCTCCTGCAACACGTGCTTGGTTCCCTGTTCCGCTCTATGTCAATGTATGTGAAACGGAAGCCGGAGAATACTTCCGGTAGGAATTACCTTCTAAAAATATCGTCTACATGTAGAATATTTCTTTAAATACAGGCTCATAGGTTTAAGTTCGACTCGTGAAGCATAAAACCATTAATAAGTATGTAAAATCCAGTTGTTTGCATGTGTGTTCGACCCGTTTGATCGCTTTGTTGATGTATTTCAAGCGTAAATACCAGGTTACAATGTACATGTCATGACGGTCTCATCTTTCGGACATGGGTGATTTCTTACTTTCGGGCTTTATAACATTAACTAGCGGTTAATTGGGGATCTGTAAATAGTAAATTGTAATAGAAAAATATATTGCGCATTGATTCCATGCAAAAATTCGACGATATTACCGCCCGGTGAAAAATTTAACACAGATAACCGGCGTACCCATAATTTTCGTACCTGAATGTTGCATACCTTGTCTATAATAATATAACAGTGAAAAAAAAATTTAATATATTGATGTTTAAGTGCATAAATAACAAGGTTAAACACATTTTAGGTCAAATCAATGCCACTAGCACCTTTGGATTGAACTACATACAATCTACAAAAATACTTTCCGCATATCAAATAAGCAAGATATAATCATACGCCAGTTCTAAAAAAAGAATGAAACGTCTTTTAAAGGGTTCATATAAACTATTAGACTCTTTGCACATATTCTATTTTGTGTTTTTGTTTCTTTGAAATTTGAATATTTACTGACATTTGAAATTATTGCAACTAATATTCTATTAATATGTGTGTGCCTTTCACGACTAGAGAAATTACAAAATTGTTTGTTTTTACTAATAAATTGTGATGCAGAAAATCAGGGAAAATTATTTTCCAAACGTATGTCAAAACTGTGTAATATGCCAAGCAATTTTGTAAGATTAGAATGACATTAAGGTTTTGTTATAATTTAAAATAATTTAACAAATAGCGTAGAATTTCATAAATACTTTATGAGCATTGTTTTATGATGTCTCAACTCCTTATTAACAAGCAATACTTAAGGTAGTACACCCCTAATGCACTGTCTCCACTTTGAAGAGTATTCAAATAGGCTAAAATCACTGTAAAGTGTATTGTAACTGAGGGGGCGTGGGTTCAAACCCCAGAAGAGGCAATTTTTTTTCTTTCTTTTTTTTCTTTTTAACATTTTTTATTAATCTCTCAGACCCCCTATGGAAGAAAAAAGTGTTTTATTTTAATTATATAATTATTGTAGGTATTTATTTATTAAATAATGCCAAATTTAATAGCAAATATGATACCAGATATTTTCAAAGTTTAATAAAATAAAAACTAAACGGTAAAAGTATTTTATATTTTGCAAGACCAACCAATATACATTAAAGAAAATTTAGGCAAACTTTGAAAATAGCCCCTCATTTTGGAAAATTTTAGGGATATTTTAAATAAGGCTTTTTATATAGGGAAATGGTCAAAATAGTGTTATAAGTGGGTGGGGTAGGGTTACATTTTTATACATATTAAAAACATTTCGTTTAAAAACAATAATTTTGCTTGTTTAATTTGTTACCTAAATGTCAATATTCATTTCTTAACAATGAGCAAAAGGATTACATTTTTCATAATGATGATATTATAGATTATTTAGAGTTTCCTCATGTCTGAAAAAATCCCTTCTAATGGCAAAGTTTTAGTTCATAAAAATGTCCGTAACTCATTAACCACACGGTAAATTTTGTTTAAATTTTGCATACAGGTGACATTTAAGGCATATAACTGTCCTATGTTGTCAAATTTACAATTCCTTATAGTGCCCATTAGGGGTGTACTACCTTAAGTTTAATTCCATGTATTAGATACAAGTTAAAAATACGTTAAAGGTTATAAAGATAGAAATGTCAATCTGTCTTTATTGTCTCATTTATCAATTTGACTTGCCAATATCACAGTTGTTAGTGTTATCTATTTCTATAACTACTAGGAATGACGCAATTATTGTAATGAAATACAGATAATAACAAACTTTAGATTTTCTAGTGTATTATCTATTTTTTCTTAAAATTGTTTCGAGTAAATCAAATTAAATGTATTTAGTGGTATAACACTTTGGAAATTATATCAACACTTAAAAATGTTCATTTTCAGTTGAAAATCATTCTAACTTGATAAACTGAATAGTCTTAGAACCAAAATATGTTTGTTTTCTTTTACAAACTAAAGTTAAACTTAAAGACAAACTGCCATACATTGCAGTCACTAAAATACTATAACATAAATATATTAATTAAAAATCGATAATTTAGGTTGACCGTCACTCATAAAGAAGGCAGTAGGGCCAAAGCCTACGGTGGGAAAAACACTTGGCCGAAGTAAAACTGGTTACCTTGCATAATTATCATTTAATAACCTATAAACCACATCTTTTTTGCGAAAGTTTATTTTAGAAATAAACATTTTACTTTAGAATAGCCAATGGAATTTCCCATTTTAAAATAGCCAATGATTACTTTTAATTTTCAGTTCTTCCCTGTTAATTTTACAGGAAGTCCAACTGATTTTAGACGGCCTTTGGAAAAAATAACAGCTCCTGACAGCACTGCAAATCGTTCAGCTCATGGTCGATCAAATGACGCGGTAGCATAGGCAAATTCATATGCCACCATCTGGTTAAGAGTTTAAATTTGAAGTGAGATAATATGTTTTATGATATTCTTTAGTTTACTTCACTGATTATTTTCTGAATCTTTTCGAATAGAATAACGTTCTTACAAAGCAGAACGATAAAATATTTTTTTTTCTTTTTCATTATATACTCAATATTTTAAAAACTATAGTTTTTTAAACAATTTTAGTCATTGTCTTCTGAAAAAGGATTTTTTAGCTCACCTGAATTTGCTCTGGGTGAGCTTTAAGGATCGTTGAATGTTCGTCGTCCGTCGTCTGTCGTCCGTCCACACTTGTTCGTTAACACTCTAGCGGTCAAACTTTGTCAAAATGCTTATCTAAGGTGAATAGCTTGGATGATGTTAAGAACAAAATGGGTAATCTCTGATGAAAAACTAGGTCACAGGAGCTAAAAATAGAAAAATCTTGTTAACACTCTATTGGCTACTGTTTTGATCCAAATATCCTGTATACTGGTCTGAAAGTTTGTTTTGATGATTTCTAGGTGAAGTTGAACATGGGTCAACTCGGATGAAAAACTAGGTCACACCGCCTAAATATGGAAAAACCTTGTTAACACTCAAGTGGTCACATTTTTGACTCAATTATCATCAAACTTGGTCAGGGTGCTTGTCTAGGAAATTGCTCGGATGAGTTCGAACATGGGTCATCTCGCACGAAAAAATAGGTCACCAACTAAAAATTTGAAAATATTGTTTACACTCTTGTGGCTACTGTTTTGATCCAAGTATCCTTGAAATTGCTCTTTAAGTTTGTTTTGATGATTTCTAGGTCACGTTCGAATATGGGTCACAAAAAAACTAGGTCACACTTCTCAAATATGAATTATCCTTGTGAACACTCTACTGGTCCCATTTTTGACTCACCTGTCATAAAACTTGGTCAGAATGCTTGTCTAGGTAATTGTTTTGATGATTTTGATGAGTCAGGTGAGCGATCTAGGGCCATCATGGCCCTCTTGTTTTATTAAGTATGTATTTAGGTATGCAATATGATCATTAATAGCTGTAAAACATTATACCAAGGCATTCTTGTGTTCCAGCTATATCTACTTAAGAAGTTCTTTCGTTGGTTAACATATAAATGTCACCGTACAATATAAATGACATTTGATGATATTAAGAACAGTTTTAACCCGGATACAAAACAATTATAAATCACATTAAAATGTCACATCATCATAAAATGTAATGACATCCCTGTTTTCTTAAATTTTTATGATAGAATAATTTATTATAATTCCATTATTTGTTGATTTTATAATGTGATTGTAATAATGTTATAACTACTTTATATTATTTTACTTAATAAGTTTAATCAGTTACATATTCAAACCGGATCCTGTTTTGCAAATGCTTGACTTAAATTGAGTGTAAGTTGCGGAAGACCGTCTATAACAAGATGATCTACAAGACCAAGAAATTCAGTGTTGTATGATATTTAAAATGCTTTATTATTGATAGAAACATAATTTATTTATGGTTTTATTTCAAACTTGCAACAAAAACTTGAATGACGACAATCAAAAATTTAAAAAGGATTCCATAAAACTTGAGAAAAGACACTTTTTGACAAACGCCCACATACATTCAAGCTTTAAAACTTGTTTATTGCAAACAATACGACCAGGTTTTTGTTTCAGTTACAGAATATATCGTTATATAAACCCCTAGAAATTGAAATACAGCCTGAAGGGAATATTTTTATTTATGATGATAAAGTCTTGAAATTTACGTTCAATAAAATTTTGACATATAATGCCAATTTCAAAGATAATAAATATTAAGTCTGTATCAAGTTTTTAGATAGTGCGTACTTGTCAAATTACAACACAATCTTTTTTACACATGTTTCACATTGGGTTAAAAGATGACACTTTAATTTTAGTAACATGTACCCAAATACGTATTACATAACTACAGTGTATGATTACGTTGTCCAATAGCGTATGTTGAAAGCAACTTAAGTACAATTATGAGTAACGTTTGTTAATGACATAGAAACAAATAATTATGTAATTAAAAGCATACGATAAGGTATTATTGATCGATTGTCTAAAACAAATTTTAAGCATTATTTGTATTACAGTATCTAACATCCATCATATCCATCTTTATTACAGTGTGTTGCAAATGGTTTGACTCCCTAGAGATCTTTAGCGCTGATGAGCATCAGATTTCTCTGTGAAAATTATACCATCTCAATCACACAATCATAACCATATAAAGTGTAACCATTTTTAATACGATTGAGACCCGACCTTCATATGGTTACTTCTAAACTTTAAGCACTTAGAAATAAGATATTTATCGATGCATGGACTTGTTGGAAAGGAAAAAACTGTACATTTTTGTCATAGAGTTATTAACAGATTCCGCCCGATTGACACATAAACAAAATTATAAGAAAACGGCGAATTAAATAAAAGATCAACACTTTCTTAAACATTCAGATAATTAAATATAGCAAGATCAAGCCTTTGATTTAATTGCACAAGATATTGATATGCACTGTTTAACTGATTAAATGTATATAAGAAAATATAACGACATGCTCATGTACATCATGTAACAGATGAATTCACAACACATTATCTTCTGAAAATTCTAATTATGTTCGTGTTGGCTAAAAGAAGGTTCCAAATTGTGACTTGGGGTTAGGGGAAGTATTCAAAAATGACAATACTTTGTCGTAGAAATTCGATACTTATATGATATTATTAAGTATCAAATTTTATTAAATGTCATTGTTGCTTTGTAAAAAAAATATAGTACCGGTAAGCTATAATAATGGTTTATAAATAAATGGCAGAAATGATGTTGGTATATCCAGTATATAAGCAGATGCAATTCGTATTATTAAATAAATAAACAAAACAATAATGATTATATCAAACAATTATAACTTTTCAAAAAACAAACCGTTAGCATATGGTTATAATATATCTGTGTCAAACAGAAATGTAAAGAAGGAAACATTTTCAAATTTTATCATAAGAGTCAAATAGACGAAACAAAACTACATTTTTATGCAAAGACAAATATAGTGAACATATCACTTGATCAAGGTCTTAAATATTACTAACTTACCTTAATCACTTGCCCGCTTATTGTTCGTTTTACTGAAACAAAGAAGATTTAATTGTGTTAAGAGTACAAATTTCAAGTACAAATGAACCACCAGATATTTCAAAAGGAATAGTGTTTGAACATAACATTTTATATTGCACGCTTACTACTCGATTTTATTTACTAAAACACTTAAACAAAGAAGAGTAAATTGTGTTAAAACGCATCTCATCGATTGTTATTATACTATAAGGGAAAAAGTTGGTCTCTTGAGAGAATCAGCGCTGATAAATGTCAGATTTCCCTATGTAAATTATATCACACTATTTGATAATGCTCTTATTCTCATATTGATTATTCTACTTTAAATCATTAATGAAATGCACTGTAACTATGCAAAATAATATGCTTTTGGGAGTTAATCGGTGTTCTTAATTTTCATAAACCAGCATACTAGGCAATCACAAATATAAAATTTCCCAGGTTCCTTCATTGTTTTGGACTGAATACAATGTGTCATGCAATACAAGGGGTTTAAAATTTGTGTTACCCTATTCTAATAAAACATTTTAAGTAGTGCATCGGCTTTTGTCTGCAAATTTAGATTTCCAAAAATTTTGTTTAAGCAATAGGGTTTTCATATGAGAACACAAGCATTTTGAGGTGAATGAACTTTAAATAAAATACTAGCTCTAACATACTTATGTGTAATTCTTTCTTATTGTAGGTCAATCTTTATATTCGTATTATTGTTATATGTGGTTTTAAGAAAAACATTTAAAACTGTATATTATCCAAAAATGTATTAATATATTCATACAATTAAATACTTGAAACAGAAACTTTAAATCGAATCAACAGGGCAACTGTTACAATGCAAATTCGATAAATGTGTTAACAACGAATTCTCGTGGGACATTATCCCCATTTAATATATAATACAAATACATCTCAGATACTGCTCTATGTCAAACTGTTGGATTAAACAATTCTACATGATGGTTTCACATATCAAATTGATAAATTAAACAGATTAATTGTTAAAAAGGCCAGTTTTCGTTGCAATAGAATGTTCATAATCAAATCACTTTAGAAATCTTTGAACATTTCTTGTTGTCCAGGTATATGTCATTAGATTATACAAACGATGAATTTCTCTTGTTTGTATCAATGTTCGATTTGAAATATTACATTTTTGTACTTGCTGAAAATATCTTTATTGTAGATCAGTTCACTTTTAAATTAATAATAATAATTCAAGTAATCACCACATATTTCTTTCTCTTATTTCATTTTTATGGAACATCAGGCCAAAATAACCAATTCTCAAAGATTATGACTTATTTTTTATACATTGTCCTGAAGAAACAGATAATACCGAACAAGCTTGCTATAAATTTGTCTAATACACCACACTTAAATTATTAAATGATAAATAATCATTTAAATTGGTGTTGTGGTTTTTGTCTTACTGGAGACGAAGACAGCTACGAAGAATATCATTGACGCTAATTCTGATGAATTTGAACAGCATAAATTCCGATGTTGCTGTTTCTGTTTTCTTGTTGTTGTTTTAGTGCAATATCGAGAAATATTCACCTAATGAATACCACATGAATCTATGAGTAAATTTTAACTATCAGAGCTTTTGCCGTCGAGTGGACTTTTAATTACATTGTTCATTGTTTAGCTGCATAAAAAAGAAAGAAGAAAAAAGAATCCCTTAAGAACGCCCAAAAGGACATAATTGAAAATGTTGTGACGTATTTAATGACGTCAACAAATTCTTACGTAACAATATTTGCGTTTAAGTGTTATTTAAATTGACTAATGAAACATACCCTTTTTTTCTTCATCTGATTTGTAGTTAATGTTATAACGATTAGTTAAATCGAAAGCGACTATTATTGCAACATCAAGACGTAGTGGTGCCATTAAACTAGCAAATGATAAACTGCTATTATGTAACATAATCAATTCAAGTCTGGAATAATTGTAACATTAAGCCAGTTTCTGGCACTATCACGTATATTGAATTATAATATAAGCAATTTACTGCATATTATTGTCTGCATAATGGGGCAGTATCAATATATTATCTCGATTTAGCCAAAGAAATGATACACCCATAGCACCTGCATTACTAAGACATGGATGCAAATAAACTACAAATGTATCTTACATATCTTCAGGATACAGTGAGCATATAGTGAAAATATGCAAATGAAAAATGAACAAATTAATGTGCACTTTGCACATATTTCGATTCTCAGAGGACAGAAATCAAAGAGCGCTTTTAATGACCACAAATGCGTCTTTTAAATTATATAACTCAATGCGTTACTTCGGAGTGATCATTTATTTTACTGTTGTTGATGAAATACTGTAAGGAAAATGGCAGAGAGCATTTTTTTTTAAATTGGCATCGGTGTATCATTTACATTATCGTCGCTACCTCTTAAAAACGTTCTCAGTTTCATTTTATTTACTACGTTCAGTGCAATATGTAGTTTGTCAGTAGTTTTGTAAATACCTCAGGTATACCAAATATCATAATACTTATGTAAATATGAACGTTTTTGTATTAAAATATATCAAGAGCGCAGGTTGTCATTAAAAGCATAATAATGATAATGTATCGTCAGCCGGAAGCGCTAGTTCATTTCAGAATTTTTTAAATAAAATTTGATTTAACATAAAATATATATTGGTTTATTTACTTATTTGTGTTACTCCTGTCGGTCAAAAAAAGCACAGTTCTGCGTTTATTTTGCGCAATTCCTACGTTTAATGCAAAGTCGTGAGTAACTAGATATAACTGTTTTGTGTTTTTTTGAGTTTGAGTTTTTTTTTTTAATTTTACGTCGCACCAACCCAGAATTCTTCAGTATGCGACTTTGCAGGTTTACTGGTGGAGGAAAACCTCAGAAGCCGTTTACTGCATTGTTTCAGGCAATCGCCTGATCGCTCAAGTAGAACCACTGACGTTCCGTTGGTTACCTGAATGGCTGCATTACGTGAAAGAATCCAAGGTTCCTGTCGGGACTCATACCAACAGCGAAAAAGAGCAAGTGATTTGAAGCCAACGACCTCAATCATTCGGCCACGGACGCTCCTGGATCAACCTAGTGTGGATGTTTGATTACCTTATGTTTTTTTATAATAAAAGTATATTTCAGAGAATTGTTTGTTCTTTTAAAGACTAAAAGTACCGATAGAACCCATTAGTGCTGAAAAATTAACATAGTTTGTCAAGTGAATGTTGTAATATAACATAATTTGTAACGAATATATTGTTATTCAAATAAATTTGTCTTTGCTGCTGTTGTTTTAATAGTATAATCTTAATATTGTTTTCATATTTAAATATTTTGTTGCGTTCTATCGATAATTCCCAACTACTCACAGTCATCATTTCTGTGCCTGTAAATCCCAATAAAATCGGCGTTCAATAAATAGAAAAAATAAACAAAAGTTAAACCCAGTAAATGTGAAGCTATGTGCAAAAAAAAAACTTCAATGATCCGGTGTTCCTTATAAGGGTTTACACCGAGGAGATTTCTTAGTTTAAAGTTTTACTAGATACAGTACACAACCCCATTATGTTGGTTTTGTCAAGACACGGCTCATTTGTCTTTGCTGCTGTTGTTTTAATAGTTTAATCTTAATATTGTTTTTCATATTCAAATATTACGTTGCGTTCTATCGATAATTCCCAACAACTCAAATCATCATTTCTGTGCACAACCTCAACTTTCGATGATTGTTATAATTATGCCCTTGAGCACAAAATTGTAACTGTGGTAACATCACTTAGGGTTACAGGTATTTCATTTTGAATGTGAAACAAATCGACATTCGCAAATATTTTGTAAAAAATAAATAAAAGTAAAACTCATTTGTTAAGACACTGTCAAATCCATTGACAAACCAGTAATTTCATTTTTTAAAGATTATTTTCATTTCATTATAATTATCTTTTTAATTCACTTTACCCACTTCATTGTCCTTACTTAAGGTTTCAGCACTGTAAGGTGGTAGAAATATATATCATTTAGAAGAAAATCTTTACCCGTTATCATCAATAGATGCATTCTAAAAATTCCACGGTCTACATGTTATCATTGTACGAATTATGATTGGATAGCAAATGTTTAACAAAGCGAATATATTTACAGAATGCCATGTATATTTCATGTTTTTATGTCGTCTTTGTTTCAGGATGACAGAAGTATTCATAATAGAATATTTCTGATCTTGAAGACAAATGAAAGCTTCGAAAGGACATGCCTACGTTGGGGATACTGCACTGTTAACCTTGAGCTGTCGGATTTATTTAATTTACTGGCATCGCATTGTTCTTTCTACGTGGCAACTTGTTAATGTTTAACACGTTTCTTTCACACATACACACAATAATGGATTTGACACAATTCCTGCTATGAATTAAGCAAATATTGTTTACCTATCTTTTCACCACATTATTGTGTCTGTTTGCTAATGAATGAAAAGCAGTTACGATTTCCAAGGCCTTTACTGTGATATCCATTTACTATGAAAATTGCAATAAGAATCGCAGAATTAACATTCCGAATATTTTGACATCTTAAGAAATTCAATTTAAGTTCCGATCTTATTTAACCGTTGCTGCTTTTCGACGTCAAAAACATTCGCATTTAAATGTGAATGTGTATGTGCTTGTTGAAAACTCATCAATGTCGGCAATCGTCTTGCACTAATAAGTTTTTAAATATACATTAAATAATTCAGTCAATTATAATTCAGAATAAAGAACAATTACAGAACTGATACAATTACAGACACAATAGCTGAACAAAATTACACATGTCCTGATGCTTTGTTTAGATAAATGTAATTAAATATTGATGAAATTAACTGAGATTATAATGTTCACCTTCAAGGGAAGCAAATCATAAAAGTACATTTTAAATAATTTAAACGCTACCCTTTCATTTGTTAAGGTTTCCTATAGCAAACAGTTATATGTCTTAAATATGTCTAAAAGGCCCATACAACAGTCAGCTTTTAGACTTAAACAAAGATTAGTAAGATAAGTATACCATGACGAGAATTTGGTTTTAAACATGGAACTTGACTGTGTGGTAGCTGCCTTTGTCTAGAAGGGGTTATAAATTATACTTATATTCCAAAATACTGTCTTGGGTTATAATCCCATAAATATCTAAATTGTTAAAAGCGTTACAAATATTCAAATATTTAAGAGTGGTGCGTTGTCTTTGATAAAGATTGTGTGGGTAAATGTGTTTGATATTCTTAAAGAAAATAAGGATCAAGAAATTAAATATTTTATACTTTAATTTGTATTAATATAAAATTATTCTTTGAATACTCAGCTTTTTTTGTTGTGTGAAAATCAAAGAAATATATAGCCACATGAAAAATTTGAAAGTGTTATCTTTGGATGTTTTAATTGATTTGTATAATTCGTAGTTATTTCGCCTTTGACCAAAAACGAATGATTTATATTGTTGTGAAGTAGATTGAACTACAAACAAACAATTATACCATTATGCAACCAGAAACACGCTAGGACATTACATAAAGTACGCACAAAAATTATCATCAAGGTTGCGTGTTCTCCTAATATTGTCATCTAAAAATATATAAAAATCCTTGCCTGTAGGACAAAGAAAAGCAGGAGCGCAAAAATCAACTGCGAAAAAAACCACAACAAAAAACAAACCAAACAATAAAAAAACATGTAAAATATCACAAAACATTTGGAGTAAAATATATTCTTTTTATATCAATTTTCTCCGCTACTAATTGTTGACTGTAGGTCAAATGTGAAAAATAATTTGTCTGATATAAACCACGTTTACTAAATGACTGTAATTGGACTATAATTATGTTAAACGTCATGAGAAAATACCACAATTGCATTGTTTCATAAAATCTACAAAATTATTTCCGTATATCAAATAAGCAAAATATAATCATACGTCAGTTCTGAAAAAAATGAATGATGGGTTCATATATATTGTAAGGTTCTTTTTGTTTTTTCTTGAAAAAATATGTGTGTGCCTTTCACGACTAGAGAAATTACAAAATTGTTTGTTTTTACTAATTTATTGTGTTAAAACTGATGCAGAAAAATTGGGACAATTTTTTTCTATGTCAAAACTGTTTAATATGCCAAGTAATTTTGTAAGTTTAGAATGACATACAGGTTTTGTTATAATTTAAAATAGTTTAACAAATAGCGTAGAATTTCATGAATATTTTATGAGTAAATTTAACGGCACATTAGTTTTTATGATGTCTCAAATCCCTATTAACAAGCAATACTTAAGTTTAATTTCATGTATTAGATAAAACAATAAATAACGTTAAAGGTCATAAAGATAGAAATATTAATCTGTCTTTATTGTCTCATTTATCAATTTTACTTGCCAATATCACAATTGTTCGTGGCAAATTGTAAATGTTAAATATCTATTTCAAGAAATACTAGGAATGACGCAATTAATGTAATGAAATTCAGATACAAACTTGATATTTTCTTGTGTCTTATCTATTATTTCCTCCAAATTGCTTCGAGTAAATCAAATTAAATGAATTTGATGGTATTACACTTTGGAAATGATATCAATGCTTAGACATATTGCTTTTTAGTTGAAATTCATCCTTGATAAACTGAATAGCCTTAGAACCAAAATATGTTTGTTTTCTATTACAAACTGAAATTATACTTAAAGGCAAACTGCAATAAATTGCAGTCACTAAAATACAGTAACATTAATATATTAATCAAAAACCGTTAATTTAGGTTGACCGTAACTCTTTCGTTCTATCAGCCATTTTTGTATGTACTATATCCGGAATGTATCTCACCTATTAAAGTAGGCAGTAAGGCCAAAAGCTATGGTGAAAAAAAGACACTTGGCCGCAGAAACACTGGTTACCTTGCATGATTATCATGTTACCTATAAACCACATCTATTTTGCGAAAGAGCATTTTAGAACTATATATTTTACTTTTAGAACAGCAAATGAGATTTCCCATTTTAAAATGGCAAATTATTTTTTTTATATTCAGTTCTTTTCTGTAAATTTTACAAGAAGTCAAAGTGATTTTAGACGGCCTTCGGTCGAAAAAAAAAAACAACAAGAAGCTGACAGCACAGCAAATAGTGCAGTCCGTCGAAAGACACGGTAACATAGGCAAATTCATTTCCTCCATCCGGTTAAGCGCCATTTTTGATTTACTTCAATGTTAACATTTTAAATGCTTTTCGAATAAAATAACGTTTTTACAAAGCAGACCGATAAAATATTATATTTTTGTTTTTCATTATTTACTTAATATTTTAGAAACTATAGTTGTTTGAACAATTTAAAGCATTGTCGTATGAAAAGAAATATGTTTTCTTTTATATTTAGTATGTATTTTAGGTATGCAATATGATCATTTATAGCTATGAAAAAGTTATAGCAAGACATTCTTGGGTCTGACCTATATCTGCTTATTTAATAATGTGATTGTATTAAATTTTATAACTACTTTCTATATTTTACTGAATTAGTTTAGTAAGTAACTTATTCAAAGCGGATCCTATTTGCAAATTCTTGACTTAAATTGAGTGAAAAATGCGGAAAACCGTATAACAAGTTGTTCTGCATGATATTTTGATATTTAAAATGTTACGGAAACATGATGATATCGGTTATATTTCAAACTTATAACATAAACTTGAATGACTGCCAGCAAAGGTTTTAAAACGACATAAATAACCTTATGAAGTAAAAAATATTCCCAAAATTTGAGATTAGACATTTTTTGCCAAACGCCCACATATTTGCAAGCATTTTATACTTGTTTATTGCAACAAATACAATGAAATACGACCAGGTTTTTGTTTCAGTTTAAGGATAACAGTTATATATAAAACCCTAACAATTCCGATGCAACCTATGGGAAATATCGTTTAGATGGCCTAAAAAGCTGCAATGATGAAATTTGCGTTCAATAAAGGTTTGAAATAAATTGCTAATAACAATGATAATAAATATTCACTGTAACTTGTAAAAGTAAATCAAAAAGTTAAAAACTTAGTTTCATACATGTTTCATTTTGGTTAACAGATGACAATCTAGTTTTAGTAATATGTACCCAAATATTTTTAACATTATTTTTGTCATAAAGTTGTTAAATAGCGTTTTTAAAACCTCTCTTGTACAATTATAAGTAACGCTTGTTAATAAAATGGAAACAATTAAATTAAATTAATATGTAATGAAAAGCATACGATCGAATATATAATGACAATAGTTTTATTGATCGATTGTCTAGAACAAAGCATTAATTGTAATTCAGTGTCTAACATCCTATTTATTACAGTATGTTGGAAATGGTTTGACTCCCTAGAGAACATCAGTGCTGATGAACATCAGATTTTTTTCTGTGATAATTATACCATCAGAATCACACAATCAGAATCATATGATGAATCAAGGTTTTAAATACAATTGAGACCCGACCTTCATAAGGTTACTTCTAAACTTTAAGCACATAGAAATTAGATATTTGTTGATGCATTGACTTGTTGAAAAGCAAATACTGTATATTTTGAAACATTAATAGCGTTCCATTTGGTATTTTCAACAATCTTGTCTGACAATTGGTATGATTTAAGTTTAAAGATTATACTGGTCTCATCCATCATATTTCTTATATTCATGACAGAAAATCACTTTATCTTTACTATAATATATTACATACGGATAAAAGCGTCAACAATAATCAGAAAGTATTTTTAATTCAGCTGTATTTGAATTTAACTTACCAGCAGAATTTCAGAATTGATTTGAAAAATCATATATTTTTATATTTCAAATCAGCACAACATTGCGTATTGTTTTCATAATATAATTGTTATGTTGACAATTCGAAGAATAGGGAGAGGGTTGGTATGCACCAAGGCGTCGGTGTCACACAGTATCACCAAAATTACTGATAGGGATTGGGTTGAAACTTTATATCCTTGTTTGAAAGGATAATAGGAGTTCACTAGCCAAGGCCCATAACTCTAATGTGGATTTTGACAAAATTATTGTCCCTTTGAAGGTAAAAATTGTACTTTAGCTAGGCAAATTAATAAGGCTTATGATTTTCTCAATAAATTAAAATGTATTAATATTTTGGATACAATTGTTTTGATCTTATTTCAACGTATCACATATCTAATATGTAAACACATTTAATGATTTGACATTACATTCGCCTTAAAGACTTCTCAACAAAATGCGTTCGATAGACACAACCATATACATGTACATAAATGAAACATTAAGATAATTAAATAAACCTATATATTATTGCAAGACTAAGCCCTGTTTTACTGAGTAAATATATAATATATAAGAAAATATAACGACATGTTCATGTAACAGGTGAATTCACAACACATATATTTTTTATAGAAATCCTAATTATGTTTGTGTAGGCTAAAAATATTAGTGTTGCTTTGTAGCAAATATAGTGCCGGTTAGTATAAGTGGTTTATAAATTTATTGCAGAAATGATGTTGATATTTTAAATAAATAAGTTATTTGCTTTTCGTTTCGTATTAAAAAAATAAACAAAACAATAATAATTATATCAAACAATTAAAACTTGTTTAACAAATAATACGCCAATATATACTGTATGCTTATAATATATCTGTGTTAAACAGAAATGTAAATAAGGAAGTATTTTCGAATTTCCAAATTTTAACATGACAGTCTATTTGACAAAAGGAAATATGTTTAATATGCGAAGACAAATAAAGTGCACATACTGCTTGATCAAGGTCTAAAAAAGTACTAAATTACCTTAGTCACTTAGTCACTTAAGTCGAATAAACATGAAATTCAACGAATTTTCAAAAGGAATACAGATTAAACACTAACATTTTCATTTCCCGCTTATTGTTCGATTTAATTAACCCTTTATCACATATATACGCGAAACAACGCACTTTCGACCCCCCCCCCTTTTTTAGGCCTCAAATAGTGAAAAAATGTCCTATTTGGGCCCCAAACATAAGTTTTCGTTTGAGAAATGTTGCTTAAAAAATTGAGCACTTTTTCGGCGCCGCCCCCCATCCAAAAGATACATCAGGGGGTTGCCAGAAGGGAGATGTGCCCCCTTCTGTTAGGGGGGTTTGAAGGGGGGCGGAGTCCCCCTCATCGCCAAGAAAATTTTGGACTTGTGAGAGGCTAAAAATGACCCCAGGTCGATCATAATGTAACGTTTAACCAACGCTGAAAAGCCTTTGACTCTATCTCAATCCCTTGAGCAGTTGCAGCACTTTGAAATAAATTTTGATGGAAAAAATCGAGGCAAAATAGTGATTTTTGGCAATTTTGAGATGTCCCCTCGTTGCCATGGTAACAGGAAATTTAAGACTGAGCATGTCGTTACAAAGGCAATGGTCCAGTCAACATTTGTGCCAAGTTTGATTAGTATTGAAGCATTTTTCATAGTTTCATAGCAGTTTGAACTTGTAACAGGAGGCTTTTCAGTGAAAACGGCCATTTTTCACAATATGCTCATGGGGGAAAGGGTTAACTAAAAAAATTATAAATGTTACAAAACAACAATTTTTCACCAAAATTAGGTGAAATACGACATGTTAACATGGAAAAACTAGTTTTTAGGTGATTCCAAAGTTTTTCATCATTTTTTGTTAACCCTTTACCACATATATACGCGAAACAACGCACTTTCGACCCCCCCCCCTTTTTAGGCCTCAAATAGTGAAAAAATGTCCTATTTGGGCCCCAAACATAAGTTTTCGTTTGAGAAATGTTGCTTAAAAAATTGAGCACTTTTTCGGCGCCGCCCCCCATCCAAAAGATACATCAGGGGGTTGCCAGAAGGGGGATGTGCCCCCTTCTGTTAGGGGGGTTTGAAGGGGGGCGGAGTCCCCCTCATCGCCAAGAAAATTTTGGACTTGTGAGAGGCTAAAAATGACCCCAGGTCGATCATAATGTAACGTTTAACCAACGCTGAAAAGCCTTTGACTCTATCTCAATCCCTTGAGCAGTTGCAGCACTTTGAAATAAATTTTGATGGAAAAAATCGAGGCAAAATAGTGATTTTTGGCTATTTTGAGATGTCCCCTCGTTGCCATGGTAACAGGAAATTTAAGACTGAGCATGTCGTTACAAAGGCAATGGTCCAGTCAACATTTGTGCCAAGTTTGATTAGTATTGAAGCATTTTTCATAGTTTCATAGCAGTTTGAACTTGTAACAGGAGGCTTTTCAGTGAAAACGGCCATTTTTCACAATATGCTCATGAGGGAAAGGGTTAAACAAAAACAAGATAATTGTGTTAAGAGTACACAATTAAAGTACAAACGAACCACCAGATATTTAAAAAAAAAATTGTTTGAACATAACATTTTATATTGCCCGCTTACTACTCAATTTTATTTACTGAAAAACTTAAACAAAGAAGAGTAAATTGTGTTAAAACGCATCTCATCAATTGTATAAGGGAAATAGTTGACCTCCCTTGAGAGAATCAGCGCTGATAAATGTCAGATTTCCCTATGTAAATTATATCACACTATTGGATAATTCTCTCAATCTCATATTGATTATTCTACTTTAAAGCATTTACGAAATGCACTGTAACTTTACAAAATACCATGCATTTGGGAGTTGATCGGTGTTCTTAATTTTTATAAACCATATAATGATTCCTTGCAGACTAGACAATCACAAATATTACATTTCCTAGGATCCTTCATGTCCAGGACTGAATACAATGTGCAATGCCACGCAAGGTGTTTCAAATTTGTGTGACCCATTTCTTATTGAAATAAAAATAAGGCTTCATTAATAGCATGCCAAGTAAAACCAAAAAATGTATCAGACAATTGTGTAAAGCAACATCTTATATCTTTAAATTTAGATTCCATATTCGTCGTTTTTATTCAGCAACAGTATGTGTTTATATGAGAGCATACAAATGTTGGGGAAAAGGAACTTTGAATAGCGTACTAGTTCTTAAATGATACATATTTGTAATTCGTTCTTACTGCAGATCAATGTGTATGTTAAAACTCGTAATATTGTTATTTGTGGTTTTAAAACAGCTTTTTAATTAAATCGATATATTCGAAAAGTATTAAATAATAGATATATTTATATCATTATATACTTGAAACAACAAGAAACTTCAAAACAAATTAACAGGGCATTTTTTGCAATGTAAATCCGATAAAGGTGTAAACGAATTCCCGGTAGCTGCATATGAATATCATACAAATATATCTTTGTCAAATTGTAGGATTAAACTAGTCTACATTATTTCACACATAAAATTTCTAAAGATTATTCATGGTTGCAAAAGAGCCATTTGTCCAAATAGATATGAGTGTCGCCCATTAATTAAGAAGTAGTGACCTACATAGAAATATAACATAATGTGCCGTTTCATTTTTTAAAAAAAAGAGTTGGAATTGTACTAACGATTAGAAATCATTTATTTATGGTTAAGTTTGAAAATATAAATCAAGAAATGTCCATTTAAAGATGACCTTTCAAAAGTGTATCGTTTATGAAAACTATGGAAACGTAGTGCATCTTTAAAGTGAATTGTTCTCCAATGGATTATCTCTAATACCGTTAATGATTATGTTGATAATATTTAGTGTCATACGTATCAATAAACAAGGGAAGAACTATTTCATCATGGATGTTGTTTGTAAGAGCCGATATGACTTAACAATATATTGAAGACAATACAGTGTTCTAGAACAAACTACGAGTATTACTGTTTAAAATCTACAAAAATAATTTCCACATATCAAATTAGCAAAATATAATCATACGTCAGTTCTGAAAAACAGAATGAATGAAACGTCTTTTAATGAGTTCATATAAATTATAAGGCTCTTTGCACACATGCTATTTTGTCTTTTTTTTGAAATTTGAATATTTACTGACATTTTGAATTATTGCAACTAATATTCTTTAAATATGTGTGTGCCTTTCACGACTAGAGAAATTACAAAATTGTTTGTTTTTACTAATTTATTGTGTTAAAACTGATGCAGAAAAACTGGGACAATTATTTTCTAAACGTATGTCAAAACTGTATAATATGCCAAACAATTTTGTAAGTTTGAAGACATTAAGGTTTTGTTATAATTTAAAATAATTAAACAAATAGCGTAGAATTTCATGAATATTTTATGAGTAAATTTAACGGCACATTGGTTTTTATGATGTCTCAACTCCTTATTAACAAGCAATACTTAAGTTTTATTCCATGTATTAGATACAAAAAATAACGTTAAAGGTCATACAGGTAGAAATATCACTCTGTCTTTATTTTCTCATTTATCAATTTTACTTGCCAATATCACAGTTGTTCGTGGCAAATTGTAAATGTTAAATATCTATTTCAAGAAATACTAGGAATGACGCAATTAATGTAATGAAATTCAGATACAAACTTGAGATTTTCTTGTGTCTTATCAATTATTTCCTCAAAGTTGCTTCGTGTAAATCAAATTAAATGAATTTGATGGTATAACACTTTGGAAATGATATCAATGCTTAAACATATTGCTTTTTAGTTGAAATTTATCCTTGATAAACTGAATAGCCTTGGAACCAAAATGTGTTTGTTTTCTATTTCAATCTGAAATTATACTTAAAGGCAAACTGCCATAAATTGCAGTCACTAAAGTACTATTATAACATTAATACATTAATCAAAAACCGTTAATTTAGGATGACCGTGACTCTTTCGTTCTTTCAGCCATTTTTGTATGTATTATATCCAGAATGTATCTCACCTATTAAAGAAGGCGGTAAGGCCAAAAGCTACGGTGAAGAAAAGACACGTGGCCCCAGAAACACTGGTAACCTTGCATGATTATCATGTTACCTATAAACCACATCTATTTTGCGAAAGAGTATTTTAGAACATTTTACTTTTAGAATAGCAAATGAGATTTCCCTTTTTAAAATGGCAAATGATTTTTTTTGTATTCAGTTCTTTCCTGTAAATTTTACGAGAAGTCAAAGTGGTTTAAGACGGCCTTTGGTCGGAAAAAAAACAAGAAGCTGACAGCACAGCAAATAGTGCAGTCCGTCGAAAGACACGGTAGCATTAGCAAATTCATTTCCTCCATCCGGTTAAACGTTTAAGTTTAAAGTAAGCTTATATGTATTATGACATTTTTAATTTACTTCAATGTTAACATTTTAAATTTTCGAATAAATTAACGTTCTTACAAAGCAGAACGATCAAATATTATATTTTTGTTTTTTCATTATTTACTTAATATTTTAGAAACTATAGTTGTTTGAACAATTTTAGTCATTGTCTTATGAAAAGAAATATGTTTTCTTTTATATTTAGTATGTATTTTAGGTATGCAATGTGATCATTTATAGCTATGAAAAAGTTATACGAGACATTCTTGGGTCTCACCTATATGTACTTATTTAATAATGTTATTGTAATAAATTTTATAACTACTTTCTATATTTTACTGAATAAGTAACTTATTCAAAGCGGATCCTATTTGCAAATGTTTGACTTAAATTGAGTGAAAATTGCGGAAAACCATATAACAAGTTGTTCTGCATGATATTTTGATAGTTAAAACGTTACAGAAACATGATTATATCGGTTATATTTCAAACTTATAACATAAACTTGAATGACTGCCATCAAAGGTTTTATAACGACATAAAACAACCTTATGAAGTGAAAAATATTCCATAAAATTTGAGATAAGACATTTTTTGCCAAACGCCCACATATTTGCAAGCATTTTAATTAATAAAAATAACAAAAACAATGAAATACGACCAGGTCTTTTGTTTCAGTTATAGGAAAAATCGTTATATAAAACCCTAACAATTCCGATACAACCTATGGGAAATATCATTTAGATGGCCTAAAATGCTGCGATGATGAAATTTGCGTTCAATAAAGGTTTGAAATAAATTGCTTATAACAATGATAATAAATTTTCTCTGTATATCAAGCTTTCAGATGAGATGAACTTGTTAAAAGGACTGCACTGAGGTTTAAAAGTCTAAAAACATAATATTTAAATTTCTTACATAAATGAGCTGGGGCACTTTAAACAGTAATATGTGCAAAGATAGTTAAGAAATATACTTTGAAATAAATTGAAAATCGTATTTTTATGCTTTTCTTAGCCTAATTTGAGTGAAAAGCGTTTAAACGCTTTTCAGTTTGGGTCAGTTTTTTACGATTTGAATAATTATTCTGGAAAAACGGTGTGCGCGAATGATCTGAAATTTTGCACAAAGATTAGTGGTCTAAACCTACATCAAATGGTACAATTATCTGGAAAAAATATTTTTCAGTCCCATCATGTCAAAAAACCTCAGTGGAGTCCCTTTAAAGTACATCAAAAACTTAAAAACTTAGTTTCATACATGTTTCATTTTAGATTAACAGATGACAATCTAATTTTAGTAATATGTACCCAAATATTTTTAACATTATTATTGTCATAAAGTTTTTAAATAGCGTTTTTAAAGCCTCTCTTGTACAATTATAAGTAACGTTTGTTAATAATATGGAAACAAATAAATTAAATTAATATGTAATGAAAAGCATACGATTAAATATATAATGACAATAGTTTTATTGATCGATTGTCTAGAACAAAGCATTAATTGTAATTCAGTGTCTAACATCTATCTTAATTACAGCATGTTGGAAATTGTTTGACTCCCTAGAGAACATCAGCGCTGATGAACATCAGATTTCTCTGTGAAAATCATACCATCACAATCACACAATCAGAACCATATTAAGTATCAAGGTTTTAAATACGATTGAGACCCGACCTTCATAAGGTTACTTCTAAACTTTAAGCACATAGAAATAAGATATTTGTTGACGTATTGACTTGTTGAAAAGCAAATACTGTATACTTTGAAACATAAATAGCGTTCCATTTGGTATTTTCAACAATCTTGTCTGACAATTGGTATGATTTAAGTTTAAAGATTATACTGGTCTCACAATATTTCAAATATTCATGACAGAAAATCACTTTATCTTTACTATAATATATTACATACGGATAAAAGCGTCAAAAATAAAGAAAGTATGTTTAATTCAGATGTATTTGAATTTAACTTACCAGCAGAGCAGAATTTCAGAATTGATGTGAAAAAAAGCATATATTTTTATATTTCAATTCAGCACATCATTGCGTATTGTTTTCATAATTTAATTGTTATGTTGACAATTAGAAGAATAGGGAGAGAGTTGGTATGCACGAAGGCGTCGGTGTCACACAATATCACCAAAATTACTTATAGGGATTGGGTTGAAACTTTATATCTTTGTTTGAAAGGATAATAGGAGTTCAATAGCCAAGGCCCATAACTCTTATGTGGATTTTGACAAAATTATTGTCCCTTTGAAGGTACAAAATTGTACATTAGCCAGGCAAATAAATAAGGCTTATGATTTTCTCAATAAATTAAAATGTTTTAATATTTTGGATACAATTGTTTTGATCATATTTAAACGTATCACTAATATGTAAACACATTTAATAATTTGACATTACATTCTCCTTAAAGATTTATCTATAAAATCCGTTCAATTGACACAAGCAGATACATGTACATAAATGAAACATTAAGATAATTAAATATACCTATATTTTATTGCAAGACTAAGCTCTGTTTTACTGAGTAAATATATATAAGAAAATATAACGGCATGTTCATGTAACAAGTGAATTCACAACACATATATTTTTTATAGAAATCCTAATTATGTTTGTGTAGGCTAAAAAGAAGGCAGAAATGATGTTGATATTTTAAATATATAAGTTATTTGCTTTTCGTATTGAATTAAAAAATAAACAAAACAATAATAATTATATCAAACAATTAAAACTTGTTTAACAAATAAAACGCAAATATATATTATATGCTTATAGTATATCTGTGTCAAACAGAAATGTAAATAAGGAAACATTTTCGAATTTCCAAATTTTATCATAAAAGTCTATTTGACGAAAAAAGTAAGTTTATGCGAAGACAAACATAGTGCACATACTGCTTGATCAAAGTCTTGAATATTACTGAATTATCTAAGTCACTTGGTCACGTTAGTCGAATAAACATGAACGAATTTTCAAAAGGAATACAGATTAAACACTAACATTTTCATTTCCCGCTCATTGTTCTATTTAATAAAACATAAACAAGATAATTGTGTTAAGAGTACACAATTTAAGTACGAACCACCAGATATTTAAAAAAGAATTTTTTGAACATAACATTTTATATTGCCCGCTTACTACTCGATTTTATTTACTAAAACACTTAAACAAAGAAGAGTAAATTGTGTTAAAACGCATCTCATCAATTGTTATTATACTATAAGGGAAAAAGTTGATCTCCCTTGAGAGAATCAGCGCTGATAAATGTCAGATTTCCCTATGTAAATTATATCACACTATTGGATAATTCTCTTATTCTCATATTGATTATTCTACTTTAAAGCATTTACGAAATGCACTGTAACTATGCAAAACATAATGCTTTTGGGAGTTGATCGGTGTGCTTAATTTTTATAAACCATATAATGATTCCTTGCAGACTAGACAATCACAAATATTAAATTGCCTAGGATCCTTCATGTCCTGGACTTAACACAATGTGCAATGCAACGCAAGGGGTTTCAAATTTTGTGTGACCCATTTCTTATTAAAATAAAAAATAAGGCTTCATTAAAAAACCAAACCAACTAAGTAAAACTTAAACATGTATCAGACAATTGTGTAAGGCAACATCTTTTATCTTTAAATTTAGATTCTATATTCGTCGTTTTAATCAGCAATAGTATGTGTTTATTTGAGAGCATACAAATGTTGGGGAAAAGGAACTTTGAATAACGTACTTGTTCTTAAATGATACATATTTGTAATTCTTTCTTACTGCAGATCAATGTGTATGTTAATAATATTGTTATTTGTGGTTTTAAAACAGCTTTTTAATTAAATCTATATATTCGAGAAAAGTATTAAATAACAGATATATTTATATCATTATATACTTGCAACAACAAGAAACTTCAAAACAAATCAACAGGGCAACTTTTACAATGTAAATCCGATAAATTTGTAAACGAATTCCCGGGAGGAACTATCTGCATATGAATATCATAAAAATATATCTTTGTCAAACTGTAGGATTAAATTAGTCTACTTTATTTGACATATTTAATTCTTAAGATTATTCATGGTTGCAAAAGAGCCATTTGTCGTCCAAATAGATATGTTTAATTTAGAAGTAGTGAACTACATAGAAATATAACATAATGTGCCGTTTCATTTTTTAAAAAAAGAGTCCAAATTGTACTGACGATTAGAAATCATTAATTTATGGATAAGTTTGAAAATATAAATCAAGAAATGTAAGTTTGAAAATATAAATCAAGAAATTTCCATTTAAAGATGACCTTCTTTCAATAGTGTATCGTTTATGAAAACTATTGAAACTAAGTGAATGTTTAAAGTGAAGTGTTCTCCAATGGATTATCTCTAATACCGTTAATGATTATGTTGATAATATTTAGTGTCATATGTATCAATAAACAAGGGAAGAACAATATCATCATGAATGTTGTTTGTAAGATCCGATATGATTTATCAATATATTGAAGACAAAACAGTGTTCTAGAACAAACTACGAGTATTACTGTTTATCATTTATGTGTTCATAATAAAATCACTTAAGACCTCTTTCAACATATTTTTTCCAGAAATATTTCATAAAAGTATCCAAATGATACATATTCATATTTAATTTGAAATACTTGCGGAAAATGTCTATATTGCAGACAAATTTCTTTTTATAATAATTATTATAATTCAAATTCTCAACTTTTAATTTCAGTTGCATGGAAGTTCGACATCAAGTCAAAATAACCCGTTCTCAAATATTATTGCCTATTGTTTTAACATTATCCTGAAGAAACATTTAGACAATACCGTACAAGCATGTTTTTATTATTATAGTATAATAAATATTAAATGATCTTCTGATACACAAAACTAAAATGATTTAATAACTAATAATCCTTAAATTGGTGTTGTGGTTTTTGTCTTACTGGAGACGAAGACAACTACGAAGAATAACATTGACGTTAATTCTGATGAATTTGTACAGCATAAATTCCGATTTTGTTGTTGCTGTTTTCTTGTTTTTGTTTCAGTGCAAGATCAACAAATATTTATCGAATGAATACCACATGACGCTATGAGTAAAACTATTAGAG
Organism: Ruditapes philippinarum; assembly: GCF_026571515.1. Taxonomy (NCBI): domain Eukaryota; kingdom Metazoa; phylum Mollusca; class Bivalvia; order Venerida; family Veneridae; genus Ruditapes; species Ruditapes philippinarum. The sequence continues at coordinate 104,318 of NW_026865209.1, forward strand.
CTGTTGCCGTCGAGTGGATTTTTAAACACATTGTTCTATGTTTAGCTGCATAAAAAAGAGAAAAACGGAATACCTAAACAACGCCATTATACGACATAATTGAAAATGTGCCGTATTTTATTTCGTCAACAAATCCTTACGTAACAATGCTTGCGTTCAAGTGTTATTTGAATTGACTTATGAAACACAACTTCTGCCACTGATCTTTAATTATTATTATAACGATGAGTTAAATCGAAAGCGACTATTGTAGCAACACCAAATAGTTCTGGTGCCATTGAACTATGACATGATGTACCGATATAATGTAACATTATCAATTCAAGTCTGGATTAATTGAACCATTAAGCTACAGTTTCTGGCACTATCCCGTGCATTGAATGATAATATATTAAGCAATATACTGCATATTATTGTCTGCATAATGTGGCAGTATCAATATATTATCTCGATAAAGACAAAGAACACCCATAACATCTGTATTATTAAGACATGGCTACCATTGAACTGTCTTAACTATTTGCAGGATACAGTGAACATATTGTAAAATATGCAAAGAAAAATGAACAAATTAATGTGCATCTTGTCAAGGTGAAAGAGAAGGTTTTTTGTTTGTTTGTTTTTATTTTTTTGTTTGTTTGGTGTTTTTTTATCTTTTTATTTTTGGTATTTTTTTTAAATTTACGTCGCACCAACCCAGAATTCTTCAGAATGCGACTTTGCAGGTTTACTAGTGGAGGAAAACCCCAGTTCCGTTTGCTGCATTATTTCATACACCAACAGGCGCCCGAGTAGAACCACCGACGACGTTCCCTTTGTTACCTGAATAGTTGCAGTACGTGAAAAAATCCAAAATTCCTGTCGGGTCTCATACCCACAATGGTGAGAAGCAAATGGTTTTAAAGCCAACGGCTTCAACCATTTGCCCACGGACGCTCCTGGATAAATCCAGTATGGATGTTTGATTACCTTATTTTTTATAGATGTGCCCATATTTTGAGTAATAATGTTTTTATGATATGTCACTGGGGATTTGTTCCAAGTATAATCGATTAAGTTTTAAAGTATGAGAGAATGGGTGGTTCTTTCACAGATAGAAATCATTAGTACTGCAAAATTAACATAGTTGTACTATTATAACATTTCTGTTTCCAATTTTGTATCAATATTTCTAAAATTGCCCCGGAGACATTATGATATAGAACATTGTTAAGTGTTAAATTTTAATAAAAATGAAGTATCTCATTAAAGATCCTGTATGTTGTGATCAAAGTGGTAAACCACAGTAAACGAAATTAAATACTGTACATGTACATAATTATGCAAATAAAACAATTTTCAAACATAAAATATGTACTGCAAATATTTGTGCATATTATATGTAATCATTAAAACATATGCATTCATTTCTTATTGTCAAATTTGACTTAAACTTGATAGAAAATAATTTGTTTATTACCTCCCTTTTTTTGCATGAAATGTAAAATTTGTAAATATCTTCATAAATAAGCCTTTTTGAACCTACAATATAGATAAATCTTAATTTGAGCATCATATTTATGATTAAAAACCATAAAAATTGTGTTAATGGATCTTTAATTAAAATTAAATTGAGACCATTTGTGCATCAACAATAGGACAGATCGATCTTTTCCTTTTTTTACCTTTTCTGTCCGCCTGCTGAGACATCGGATTTGTATTTCAGCGGTCGCTAATTTGATCTTCTGGCGAGGCGTCATTTCTCATTGACAACTGATCTCGTACTTTGGACATAGACTTTAAGGGTCATTCCTCTCTCACTGCTGATTCAGAAAATGAATCACGTTGGTTAAGTAGTCTGTAAGATACGGAGAATCTAGTAATAACTTGTTAGTTATCCGGGACAGCCGTCAAGATGGATAGACCGCAGAGATTGACCAATGATGAAAGTGTTTGTTAAAATAGGCGCAAACACAGGTTAAACAAACAATAAAAGAAACTGAACGCATGTAACAATGTCTGAGCCCCTGAATGGTTTATTGTAAAGACAAGATTTAAATCTGAAGTTGTTAGTTTTTTTACTGGGCACTTTACTGGGCACTTGTTGTGATTACCGTAAACGAATCATCTGTTATATCACTGTCGATCAGAACTAAGGAGGCGATAGGAATGTATGTCGTTTGTTTTTCGCAAACGCGTAAAAAAGCGGTCGCGCCATTTTTTTGATTATCCAACAAAAGAGAAAAGTAGTCTGCAATCGGAAATGGAAAGAATTGTGTAAGTTCTTATAAGTAATCAACTGTCCTAGGCAATCAAATATTTTTGTGAGAAACATCATTACATATACTTCAACAATCTTTTGTCCTAATTTTGTTCAAGGCAGATTCAGATTGTTTTCGGTGTTCTGTATATAACCTCGCATGCTATACGTTCCTCTTGTATTTGACATACAAACTGAAGCAAATACAACACAAAAACCATCTAGGAAGTATGTTAACATCAAATCTCTTGAGAAATTACCGCCTCTTGAATATTATACAAATCGATTCAGTTTTGAAAGTCAGAAACTATTCAATGTCGTAAAAAGCTACCAAGAGAAGTATTAATCAATTCTTTCTCTTGGAATATTTTATAAAACTTTGAAATCATAATACTTTTTTCATATTTTGTAATGGATCGATCCGTCTACTTTCATTCATGGAAAGGATAATAAAATCTTACAGATACATGTTTGATTATATTTATATCTAGTGTATCCATTATCATTGTATTTATTTAAATCTATATCTTACAAAATCAGTCGACATAATTATTAAATCCTTAATGAATGCTACTTTTGCAGTTTTGCGCATACGACAAAAAGAAAATGATATGAATCAGTCAACATTTTTACGTGGACGGGGGAATTCGAACAGCATAACTACATTTTTTTACTGATGATGAATTCAAAAATATCCACAGAGCCAATATAATAAAATTCCTTTTCTGGTTTTGCATGTGACAGCCCCGATACACCGCCTTGTTTATTAGCCAAGATACCATAATTCTCCGTTAAATTCTACTTCAATTGTTACATAATTTGTTCCCATATTCCTAATAATACTCACTTCATTACCTGGTTTTACTGAACCACGGTGGATTCCCGGGCATTCTTGGTAATTCGTCAGTATTTCACAAGAGTGTCACTCCCGAGTGATTATAAAAGATAATCATCTTGATCAACTGCCGGTTCGATAGGTAAAAAATCTTGATAAAGTGTGATCCCTCGGAAGCATTTATCACAACAAAATTACATGAACATTGCAGACTCGGTTTCCTTGAGTCTGTAATCGAGTTACAAGGTAAAACTTGTTTTATCCAAAATGTATTCCGATCGATAAACCGAGATTGTTCGGAAAATTTAATCGGGAATGTGAAGTTATCCTTTAAATCAGCATGTCTCCAGATTCATGTTTTCTTTAAAATGTATTAAAAAGCAAAATATTGACAAGTGAACAGAGAAAAGATATAACGCATTGCTAAAAGACACTTACATTCTACGAATAATACCAAAATATGTCAGAATTTGCAAAATCAGAACTTCCTGCGTGCATGAGAAATATAATGATAAATCATTTATAATCAGTCAATAATTACATATAACATTTAAATTATCTCTTGAATTGTGACTGTTTTACTTTCTTTAAATTCTTAGTATATTTTTCTCAATTTTGATTTTCTTGAAATAGATTGGCATATCTGGAGGCATGCAGCTTTAACAATAGATGTTGCATAATTATGTAAAACTATTCAGCTTTACTGTTGCACGAGTCTCATGCGGATGCATATTTGAAAAAAAGGACATTGCTCTTTTTTCATTATTCATAAAACGACTAAAGAACATTATCTTAAAAGTGAATAGGCCTATAATTAAAGATCCGTAATTAAATGAATAATTACGTATCAGACATAACAACAAACCACGAATGAATAATAATACATGGAAGTTGTTGGCAGATGTGAGATACATGATCCGGTGTTACATATATTTAAAAAATTAGATAATAAATTGTTCTACAACAAAATGTTATTTTTCATCAGATAAATTATTATTTTAAACCACTTAAAACTTTATCAAGCAGTATTGTATAAGAATATCAAAATGGTACATTGCTATTGCTTTTATCACATCAAAATGGTCAAATGGTACATTGCAGCTATTGTTTTTATCATATCCAAATGGTCAAATGGTATATTGCTATTATTTTTTATCAATTATTTAAATTGCTTATGGAAAATGTGTCAATAGTAGACCAATCCAGTTTAATGGTTCATAACTGGTTGGAGCAAAGACCTGAACAAAGAGTATTCATATAAGTATAAGGTGTGCATGACATATATCAATTAAAGTGGGAGCGGTGGCCTAGTGGTTAAGGTGTCTGCCTCTCAACCTAGAGATAATGGGTTCGAGCCCTACTCGGGTCACGACCATGTTTCTTCATATGACACCAGTACTGTTTGGTTCCAGGAAGCGGACTCGAAAGTGATTAATATAAGTTGCAAGAACTTGTTTCGCAATCAAGCTTAAATAAATTTGTTTAAACCAAACCATATATCAATTTGGATAACGATTATACTGCTTTTAGAATTATATCCTTCACATCACAGCTACTATTTCAATTTTATATTTTCAAAAATCTGGTACAAACAAGATCTTAATGGAGCTTAACGTCGCATCCATTACTGTATCACTCGCTTGAGACTTTGGACCATTAGAGATTTGTCTTTGTCTTAAACATCAGCATTTAGTCTTACAACGTCTTGACACATTACTTTTACCATTCACGCTTTTTCTTCTTCCGTTATTGATTATTTCATTTTGTAGAGCAAAACCCAGCATCTTATTCTAGATCTTCTTCTCAGAGATACTAAGAAATCGTTTGTTTATACTATTTCATTAAGATATGTCTTTTATATAAAAACACTTCTTACAGAAATTTATCTAGTTTTATATAGCAATCCGGAATGAATACTACTGTGACAGGGACCCTGGTCCGATGGTTTACACGCGCTCTTTTGATCGTTTTGTATATTTTGTTCAAGCCTTACAATTTATTCTTCTGACCAAGAAATTTTCTTAACGTTGCTTTACTACTCAAATGTGTACATTTATGTAAAGAATATCATGGAAACTTTAAAATGTGACATCATGTCCATTACAAACGGCGTATGATCCCAAAGTTAAGTGTCTGTACTCTAAATAAGAAATCAAGTGCTGAACTAAATGAAATGGAATTTTGCTTTTAATTAACAAATCTGCAAGTTTGTTGTTATATAATTTTAACAGCTAATGTATAAAGGAACACAGCGAGATTCGTTTGCGCTAGTCTTTAAAGAATTCACTTGTATGGACAATATGTAATTAAAAGAATGGTCGCAAATATGCCCTAGGACCTAAATACTTTAAGGTCCAGATTTCATTGTATTTTGTATTACTAGATACTAGAATTAGATAAACATATTCAAATTCAACTATATAGGTGTATATTAACGTATTTATATTATATTAATGAAATTCTCTAACACTCCCGTCTGCCCAAGTTCCAGCCTTCCGTTAGACCCCACCCCAGTATATGGCAGAATAAACCCCAGTAAAATTGAAACTGATGCAAAGACGATATTGATCAGTACAATATACAGTTCAGGCCCCGAGCACCGTCATAAGCCGTAATCAACATTTATATAAGACAATGGTGCAAATTGGAATACAGAAACATCTGTACTGTACTATTAGCCAGGCTTAATAATGGGATTTACTTAAGATCTTAATTTAACAATACGTTACCCACAAGATTTATTTCTCCCTAAATATTGCGGTGAAAGATATTGATCTTGCAAGGGTATAAAGACAGTAATATGCAATATATCCCAGCACTAATCAATCAACGCACGAGAAATTGTCACAAATTGTAGCTTAACATTTCAATTATCCCACACTTGAAATGATAATTTCATATAATCACACTCCAGACTCGCTCTGTTTTTATTATCTAATGGAACGTTTGATGTTAAAATAATAATTACTTCGGATAAAATTACTCGTTTGTTGGAAAGCAAAATCAATTACTTACAGATTGAGCAGACAATATTTTCATCATTCTAAAATATTGCTTCATTTTATGTCTTTTATTTTAGTTGCTAAATAGATAAAGGTTTTTGTTAAACATATTTAGTCTGGTAGAAAAGATGTGTCATTAAATGTTAAATTAACGTTAAAAATAAAAAAAAGTTACGAATTAAATCACAAGTTGAAAACATTAAGTAAACAAAAAAGTAAAGGTTTAAATTCACTTTCCCTTTTCTTGAAACCAGGGTCTTTCAGATAGAGCCTGGGTCCGAGGTTATGGAAACATTCTCTGAGCTCAAACTCAGATCTCAAGTATTTGATTGGTCAGAAACCGCCACGAAGTGTACATTGACCAATGAAAATCCTTAGATTTGAGACATAACTCGAAACTTTTTTATAACCTCCAGGTCAGACTATAGAAAGGTGAAGGTCGGCCTGGCTTCGTACTAGTGGGTAAATGGTTAAAATTAACTTAAAATTTAGATCCTTATTTCCCTTTTATAATATAATAATTTATTTTGAATTTTACCCTGTCTGTGACGTTAGATTTATCGATATATCCTTTGTTGACATAATCGTTAACCTTTCATATACATGTACATATGTTTGTGCAAATAATAACAAACATGTAGTGCAAATAATTACAAATAAATAAGATGGTTTCAAAGTTATAGTTATTTCTCAGAGACTTGTAGCGCAGTCAATGGGAGGCAACTCATTAATGAAACTGAATTCTATAGCAGAGGATGTATTCTAGACATGGATTGATAAATTAGGAGAAGCAACGAGGACTGATTTGAGCCGCGTCATGACAAAACCAACATAATGGGTTTGCGACCAGCATGGATCCAGACCAGCCTGCGCATCCGCAGAAACTGATAGCGAACAGCATGTATCCTGATCAGACTGCGCGGATGCGCAGGCTGGTCTGGAGCCATGCTTGTCGCAAACCCATTGTGTTGGTTTTGTCATGATGCGGCTCATTTATTGTTATTTTTATTTTATCGATATCAACTATTGCAATTCTGTCAATTTTAGATCGAGTATCATTTCGCTTAATTATTCTATCTATTTTCAAATGCACATTTTAAGATAAGTGTATTCAACAAAGATTAGAATCTAAAGGAAAAAACAACAAGGGTTTCATCACAAAGAGTAAAGAACGTAAAAAAATAAAAACAATTTGTTGTTGTTGCTTTTTTGTTTTGTTTGTTTTTTCTTGTTGCAAAAAAAAACAATTTAACCAACAAAAACAAACACACAAAAACATAGATACACACACAAAAGATCAACGTTAATTCAACGTATGTTTAAATATATAAATTCATTTGTAAACACAATTTAACATGACTTATATACTTTCTCATAGAATCAAATTAAAAGTCTAAACACCTGTTATCATTATGAGAGTCAAATGTTCTGGAAGCAAGTCTCATTTTCTATTTATTTATGCAGAATATGTCACTTTTTAGAACGCAGTTTCTTCATTAAAATAATATCGCTATGCGTGTTTTAATTTGCGGTTTGTTTATTATATTTCCTTTCATATTATGCTTTATTAAAAATATTTTTCCATCAATAGCTCTGAAAAGAATCTCCAGTTGTACTTTTTGTGTTGTAATTTGTGAAATACACTCTCTTCTGCATATTAACTGATGTCTCTACTTAAAAGAAACACGTCAAAATGCCTGTAGGATTTTCAAACCATCTGTTAGTGAAACTTTAATTAGATTTTATGGAAAACATGCAATTAAATAGCTTTAACTATATACGGTCTTCCAAAAATAGAATCAACGTCGCGTATTTTAGGAACAATACAATTATCTGCTTTAAACTTTCTAGTTGTTATTTCTCTCTTTACATATTGTAATAGGTTGTTTCTAATACCATAAATATCAAATCTATTCCAGACACAATTATTTTTTATTATTGCGTAATAAATGTCAAGTGTCTAATAACTAAAGCAGACTATAATATTGCTAACACTCCAAACAGCTGACTAAAATTTATGATATTAAATTTATTAAATTTGATAACTACATTAAAGTATTGTTTGTAAGTTATTTTTTGTTTCTTATCAATAAAAGTTAACAAAATATTTTCTTAAATTTGAGAAAAAAATGACATTGCGGTAGTACATCATAATTTTGGTACATAGTGCAATTTATAATGAAGAAATATATAATTCTTAAATATATTATTACATGTTTCATATTTCATTGTTTTTTGTTTTTGTGGGGTTTTTTTTATTCATGGATAAAGAAATTATAAATGTGACTCTTCTACAAATTTGAGTTCAAATCACGCTCATTAAAACCAGCGACCATCTCTTTTGATTCTTATGTCAATGTTTTATATAACAAAGACATCCAGTTGATATTAACAAATATGTTCTTGTTTTCTTCAAATATTCCTTTAAGAGCTAAATGTTTCAGTAATTCCGTCAGACAAAAAGTATGTATAAACAATTTAACCGTCCTAATTCAGGCTAAAATCGACCACCCCTCTTTATTCTCTACCATTATGCAAATCTAATAGACCAAATAATTCGACAAAGAGTTTGTACTGCTTCCAAGCTAAAAGCAGACGACAATGTCTAAAAAGCCGCCCATTACTCCAAAGTTGTATCGGGAAATCCGAAAATCGTTCCTCTGCCGCAATTCTGTGATAGACGCGGGAACGATTTCACCGGAAGTCATATTGATTCAGACTGTGTACAGTGAGATATGACACGAATGAATAAATGTCTTCAGGAAATGGAAATGAAATGAAAATTGTAGGAAATAAAACAAGAAATCACGTCGGTATTCAATTATGAGGCTATTTCATGCAATTGGAATTACGCACAGTGAACAAACCGTTCAATAAATTAGGATGAAGACACCACGGCAGGATGGTGAAGAGTGTCGACTCTTAGAATACCAATAGTTCAATATAATGTATACAATAATTGAACTGGACAGGCAAACATGATTTCTAGCAATGCTCGCGGCGTATGAAATGCATCTGGACCTTCTTAATACTGTTTATTACTATATTTAAAGGACTTATGTAAAAGGATACCTTCTGATGTTTATTTTTGAAAAGAAGAAAAACCTACAAACCATTGTGCTTGGGTTCTAATGATATAGATCTGTATCTAGTATTTTAATGGATTATTAAATTACTTGAACAACAAATACAACTGCTGCAAAGATGAACTTTCTATTCAAAATATGTGCACTTTTTGCCACGTGTTTTCTAGGTGTATGTCCCGTCCCTGGCCGGCGTGATCCTATGAAAATAGGTATGTTTTTATTGTTGTCATTTATACTATGCTTATAAATAATCGTAATAAATGATTGGAAATATGTTTTTATATAAATACTATGTGTTGAAACTTAAACATTTATTAGAGATTCCGGTGTCCAATGTCGGAGATATATTTGCAACAAACAAAGCAATAATTTATAAATTAACTTAATAAATAACTTAGATAATAAAAATATCAATAATCAAATATATAGATAAAAAGGTTTTCATCGAAATGTTTGATGTTGTATAATTATTTGATATAATAAAAATGTTCTATTATCTAAACAACATTAATTTAGATTAGATGTAACCTTTGTTTGTTTGTTGGTTGGTTGGTCTGACAATTTGTATTGGTATTTAATAGAATAGCATATATTGATGCGAGGAAATTAATGCGTTATCTATTGTAATAGGAATACTATATATAAGGACATTAATTAAATTTATATTGACAATGAGTGCCTTGAGAATTGCCTATTTATAACTGAAACTTTAAAATGTGAATGAAATATATTTATATGCCTTGTTTAATTGTTTGATACTTTTATCGACATGTACGCACAGAAGCTTTTGATGTTAACTCTTTAATTAGTAAGGGCGTTATTAATACTTTAACATAGAATCAAATTCAAACCTGTAAATGCATTTAAGCATTATAAACAATAATTTTTGTCAAAATGAATGAAATAGCGTGCATCCATTTGTTCAAGTATGTAAACATTATTCAATCTAGTTATATACATTATATAATTATAATGGTAAGTTATATCAGAAATTTATATGTCATGTCATGCTACAGAGAATGTAGTTATATTTGGAAACTTTTTGTTTTGTACGTTAATAAGAGAGATCATTCTTGTTTATTTATCTACCAATTACAATGATATTTTCAGTAATCATGCTGCATAACATTGAATTTTTTTGTTACATTACATACGAAGAATATATATTTGAAAACTGTTTATTTAGTACACAAGTAAGAGTGAGTGATTTTTCTTGTTCATTCAATTGCCAATTACTAACAATAACATATTCAGTAATCATGGCATATAAAATATTTTTTATTAACGTATTATATTTACAGCAGATGTAGTGCTTAAATAACTGATCATAAATCATTAACTATTTATGTAGTAAAGTGTAATGATCCTATGTTATCATTTGATTAACCCGTAACCTGCTGAATGTGTGTAATGGATTCGCATTGTTTTGAATTTGGAACAAACCATTTGAACTTGGATTTCAATTAATTATCACAATACCAAAATTTAAGCTACCAGCAGTAATACAGGAGCCTGGACAGACTGAACGGATCGGGTCCATCAAATGTGAATCACTTTCAAGTTCATTAGGTTAAAGGGGGGGGGGCACATAATGTTTCAGAAACTACATTTCATTCTTGAGAAAATGAAACAATATGAAAAATATTTTAAACGTTTATTAATAAGTATTTTTTTGGAGCATTTTAGATGCTTTCCAACTGAAAAAAGTAGCTCTGAATTTGGAATTACTTGTCATTAAAGTTGTGAAATGTAAACACAGTAGTATTTTGCCTTTCATACAAAATACTCAATCCTTAAAACATTACTAATTTTCAAAAGGCAGCAGATGGTTCGGATAATTGGCCAATTAGAAACTTTTTTTTAGAAACTGTAACATAAGACCAAACTAAAAGTTTTTTGGAAATAAAAAAATCTTTTCTGGGGGAGGGGAGAGAGGGGGATAATGGGTCTTTAATGGTTAATCATATAAATATAATAATTACATTAGGTTATTGAACAATTAAGAACTATAATTATGTTAATAAAGCATTATTATGGTTTAAGTAACTATAATCAACTGGAATAATGCGCACTGGACACAAATTTTTTACATTTGTAATAGGATATCATTATTAACCGACTGTTTTGTTAAAAATGGGGGAAATAAAATTGTAGGATTCTAGATTCTGTAGTTAACGGTCTATTACATGTTAAAAACACTTTTATTTATACCAAATTTCATTTGATAGCTGTTACATTAAAAGCAAAACTGAATTTTGACCGTTAAGTTTTTTTAGTGTAGATGTAGATTAATCGAATTTAGACAAAGTAGTAAGTTGGCCATAGACAAAACACGTTTCTTTCAAGCGTGTTCTTTGTAACCAACATAGTAGATAAATACAAAGATTTGACAGTCAATGTTCATATTACTTGGAACAATAGCGTGAATTCAATAGCTTTACTCATACTTCTGCATATATAACAGACGACAATTATTGTTTTATTTATTAATAAACAATCGCCGTTAAAATATAAATAACGAAATAACAAGCAAAGATGAAATAAAACCAAATATATTGTTTGGACGTCAGACAGTTTCTTTGTACTGACTTGAAAAATGATAAGTCTATGCGTATGTTAGATAATGTTTCGATATCATCAATACATACATGTGACCATACTAATACAGTCAAAGCTGTAATCTATAATAAAAACCACTTTTGAATAAAGACCACCTTGTAATTATACCCTTTGACAAACCTCCATTGATACAAATACAGACCACTTGTATGGTCTCTCCTTAAGATGGCCTTTATTCGAAGGTTTGTCTGTAGGTGCATCAATTTAGTTTTGTATCATAAACATTTTATGTGGCTTTATATAAGTATAAGGATCTCTTCGGTAATACATTGAAATAATGTCAAAAAATTGCTTGTATTTATTTATTTATTTATTTATTTAAACATTTTACTCCTATCTACCGATACATTCCAATAACATGACAAAACTTCAGACAATAAATATTATACTGTTTTTAGATAATAGCACCTTGTGAAATAAAAAATATAACGCTTGATATTCAGGAATTTCGACCAAAACTTTAAACAACTCACTTTCTTACAATTTTATTGAAAACAAAATCTCTAAACCTTCTTATATACGGTACGCAGATCAACACAATTTTCAAGCATGTAGTCTTGCATTTAATAGTAAAAATGTTAAAATACATGATGCTTGTTTTGAATACATTCTGTTGTGCATATTGGAATAAGGACGCCTAATGTACAGCAGCTTGCGTGTATCAAACATTGATTCATTCGCCAATAGTGTCATGATAACGTCCATTGGGGTTAAGTAGGGACAATTGCGCCATTGAGGTGTCTATAATTTGTATAGTGCTATGCCATAATGTCCGTTAAGCAGGCTTTAAAGCGATCTTTAAAATTATCGGTAATATTTGCACAAAATATCCGTATTTTATTATAATTATGATATTTTATGTGGTCTCCATAAAGTGTTTTTTATAAAATATCTTGTGAACTTTCATGTCATTTTTATGCCATTATATATGTAAGCTTGTATATATGTTAATCACAAGAAACGGGTAGTTTAAGAGATAAATTAACTTTCTTCTTATATAATAAATTATAGAATAAATTGTCGATGGGTATAAAAATTGTCATTGAGACATACTATTAATTATGACTTTGTTAAGGATTGTTCAGGTATGGTGGGTAGACAGTGATTATAGTTGTAATTATCATTACTATAATGATTATATTGTTAAAGAATTCTCCACTGTGACTGTTCAATACTTACATATGTTCCACTTTTTAAAGAAATCATGAGTATCATCGTTTGCCACAAAAGCTTTAAATTTTCTCATTTTACACTATTTGAGTAATATTTCTAATTTTAGCAATTTAGTACGCGGAAAAATATTTAACAACATACACCAAAACAAAATCATATTTCTTGCGTGAAAATATCGACTTGAAATATGATTTGCTTTCCATAAATAAATCAGATAATATACATTTTTAGGGGGTGGGAGAATGACAACATGATTTTTAGATATTAATTATTTTTAAAAAATGTACACTTCAACCTAACTGGAGCGCATATTTTTTTTTTTCAAGCAAAGAAGAAACCATGGAAATGCCCTCTGACACTACAAAATTTCGCGACAATGTACATGTACAAATAGTTAAATTAGATACAAAAGTTGTCGAAATAAGTTTAGAGCTGATTTTAGGGTTGATGCTGATATATTTAAAATAAATATTTAATAATTCAATAAACATTCAAATGCGTTTATCAGAAAAATGATACTTTGAAATTATGATATAAATTGTATGCAATGAGTATATCTTAGCGTTTTTGAGTGAATGAAATAGGACTGACAATAAGGTTAATAGGTACACACATGTGTTGTGATATCACATAGGGTGACGATCGTTTAACATTTATTACTTTATCCTGGTCGAGGTTAAATCTTATGACTTCAAATGTTTCTATTGACAAAGAATATTTAATGACTCATATTACGTTACCTAATAAAGCCCAAAGACTGTAAAATTAGCAGTTATCACCATTGGCGAACATATTCAACATTTAACGTTTGTGAAATAAATAAATACTGATTTGTAATGGTTATATTACAATGGACACAATCTATATCATGTGATGGAATTTTTCATCAATTTTCAGCTGGCAACTCTTACTTCATCATATATTTCGGAAATAAATTTAACAGGCACAGACTGAATAGCGAACAGTGCTGACCATGATCAGACTGCAGGTATGTGTCGTCCGATTTTGGTCTTCACCGGTCGCATGGGTAGAAGGCCGCCTGAAGGCTAAGACTTTCAAACAGATACTTATTTTATTCAGTACATGTATTAACAAGAATGACTTCAAATTTATGCGGTAATTTGTAAAACAACGAATGGGTTTTCCATTCTCTTACAAAGATGATGTATGACGATCCTAGCTTGTTACATTGGATATAGAAAATTACCTTAACGACTTCCTGCATGAAGATATTTAATCATAATATCATTCTATTTTGTCCGTAAGAGTAACTTTAATCAAATATTTAAATTGTTTAAAATAACCTCAGCCTAATCAACTTAAGGAAGCAATTGCTGTGTTTGTTTTTGCATTCTTAATTTAACCACGTCGCCATGAATTAGATTAAAAGCTTCATTAAAAATAGCTTTTCTTAAGAGTTTAAACCTGGGTTGGACTTTAATAGATAGTTGAAACTATTTTTCACATTTTCATCGGATCAAAAAAAGTACATTTTGAAAAGGGAAATAAATTCTTTTGTCTTTTGTTTTTAGTCTTTTCACTTGTATATTTGATAAATTCAAAAATGTAAACGCAATATTCAAATGCTTTTATGTTTTTCCTTATAGTATAATGATAATAAGATAAATTGTGTGTTGAGAGTTCATTTATGCAACACAATATATAATATTGTTTGGTATAATAGTATTATTATTTCATGTATTTTTAACAATTTAAATGTATTTTCTATAAACAAACAAATAAAATTCCTTATATTCATAGCTTAAAGAAGAAGTAATATAAAAAATAAAGCTTTTTTTATTTTAATCTGTGGGCCTTGCTATGTTTTGCTAAAATAAATGTTTGGCTAAATTATTTTTAAGGGAGGCGACATTCACTAGCCAACTTGAAACACGCGCGCGCAGTTACAAAGTTTATAGAAAAGATACCAAAATTATTTTAAAATAAATGAATGATATGATTTAAAATAAACGGCATTTGATTCAAATGGACGCGTCGGACTAGTAATCTAAAGATCTAGTAATCTAAGGATCGCTGGCCGACTGGGTTCAATCCCCGACAGGGTCAAGCAGTTGTTTCCTTGAACAAGAACTTTTACACTCATTGCTTAGTACAGGTTGGTCCCAGCAACGGATTCGAGAGTGTTTCAATAAGCTTCTAGCTTCGAACATAATTGAACTGAAATAAGTTAGTATTAACAAAAATGAGCGACAATTATATGCAAGTATATTCGTACAATTAAACATACCTAGAAGTAAGAAGTTCATCCAAGTGATAATCAATAGCCAGACATCTTTAGAGATTCTCGGAAAACTTTACATTAGTTTTTTACCAGAGGCATAGTTATAATTTGTTTTGATCGAGTATTCCCTTGTACAAAATCATTTCTAATTTTCTGTTTTAAGAACATTGTCTGGAAGTGGATAATTGAGATAAAGCGTCTAACTGGCAATCATTGAATATTAAACAAACATAAACCATTGCATTATTAGTCTATTAGTCTAACTTGGAAATTGTCGAATTATTATAAGAATTGTTCTTAGGATGGAAAGTTGGATTTCCGATAGTGACATATAAATAATGATTGTTTTAGATGAATACTAGGAAATTAGCTTTTTTTATTCAATTTAGGGATTACGGATCCTAATTGGCACCAAAAAGAGTCAAATTTGAATTAATTTTACTTCCTTTTTAGATAGTTGTATAATCATTCAAGCAAAGTTTACAATATGACAAGATTATTTCAGTTTTTTAATATGACTTTAGAAATTGCTTTTGCCGATGTTTTAGATGACACATGTTATAATACTTGTACTTTGATCTTTGAATGTTACCAAATATCAAATTTTAAACATCTTTGTAATCGGGGCGTGATTGAGCTATTTTGATTTGTACTCCGTAACTAAGGCGGTCCGGGGGCATGATCCTCCGAGATTTTTTTCGATATTCTGGGTAAACGTTAACATTTATGACGCCTAGGCCAGACATACGCTCAGTCTCTATCGTACGTACTTCTGGCGTGTTAGTTCAGTTGATGCCGTTGACACTGGCATGTCCATTTAAAAGGGTCAAACAAATCCTCTCGTTTGGGTACAGAGCCTTGCTTGGTAAGAAAATTGCTTCCTTCAGAAACATCGGGGCTGCTGGACAGCAATTTTCAAGTTTGCATTAGTCCACCACATACGCCACAGCTCTCACTGAGACTCGCGGCCAGATGTGGGTTCTACAAAGACTAAATTTGGTATGTCATTCTCAAAGTAATTGACTCATCTCAAAAATTGGACAATGTTTTGTTAATTATGCGTTTTGTAATTGAAAAGTAAAGTAATTCGTGGTTTTAAATGAGTTGTTTACGTCAGGGATACTGGGTATTACTGTTGCTGAGAAGTCGTTAATAGGTTTGTTTTAATTAGGAAACAGAAGATGTTCAAATTAAGCGAGCTTTTTGCTGTCAGAGAAAGATAGTTTGGAAAAAGGAAAATGAAACTTTAGACTTACTGTTTGAAAAGCAATATTCATTTCAACCCATTTGAAAATTCTAAAAGGAATGTCTTAATAGAATTTAACTACAGAAGTATAATAGTTATCTAATTGACAAGTCTTCAACTCCGCAATTTCTACACAGCAACGTCTTTTTGGAGACAAATATATTGGTTGTTGCTGGAATGTGTTACTCTGTGGAGATAATATTTATTGTTATATCATATTTTGAGATATTTTTGTTGTAAAGAGGTCATTGCTCCACAAAAATTCGCTTTGCAGACGTTGCATTTGATCTTTTAGTACAATTATTTAAAAACTGGATGTTATTATATAAGTTAAATGTCATTATCTGATTGAAACAAATGTAAATGCAAGTTTAGGCAAAACTCTTTTTAACATAATTCATTATGTTTTGTTGTATTTTTCATTTCTTCTCTTAAAGCATTTTGAACTTGGTGATTTTAGCTTTGCTGTACTGTCCAATAGTTTCTCAGTCATTTATTGTTCGAATTATATCTATGCAAAGCATGCCTTAAAAAATGAAAGAATTGAGTCATTGCAAGAATTATGCAGTTAAAGCATATTCCTTCCAATTTAACATTGATAGTCATTTATCTATTCTATTGGACCGATATTCAGCTGCGTGTTAATCGTGTTAATTTGCATAAAGTATCCTTTTTTAGATGAAAATATGTTGTAAATAATGCACGAGAATTCTCTTTTGTAATCCGATTTGGGAATGTCGATCAAGTCAAAAGTTGTTGTATATTTATTTGTAGATGTTTCTATAGTAAATGTGTCAGAGTTGAATCGTATAAACCCAAATGCTCAGTGCATTAACTGGAGTACATGTATTACAATGTAGTTATCAGCACTCACTGTCTGTCAAGAGCATGTCCGTTGATTGGCTCGTTTTTTTTCTGGGGTTTACTCAATGTTACGACAGGGCAAGGGATAAATATAAATTTAAAGGTCATATTTAGATGCTCGTACATTGGTTATTTTTTTCTGATGTTTTATATTGTGACGACAGGGAACGTGTTTTTATTTTTGCCTATGATACAAAAGAGAAAGAACATTAAACACTTGGCAATTTGATTTATATTCAGTGGCTACGCCCCCTCGTACTAATCAAATTGTCTCGTGGTTCGATGCTCTTTCTTTTTCTTAACCTTCGTTTTCGTGCCTGTTAAAAAGTACCTAGAGACAAGGTTTTTATGCACTTTCACAGAATTAGCCTTTACGGCGGCATATGATTCAAATATTTCATTAAGCTTTATGACTTATTAGTTTTATTGACTGAGTATCTAAACATTTTGTAATTTACCAGGAATATACATGTACTGACACTTTTTGGATAGAAATGTTATTTATTTGCAATGGCGCTATGAAGCAAGAAATATCGAGTATATCTTACCAATTTATATAAACCATTTATCTAGTCTGGGCTTAATAATTTCATAGTAAAGAAAACTTGATAATATTCTCTTCAGATGTTACTATCACCGTTACACACACAGCTAGACGACTGTCGCCTACGAAATATAAGCTACTAGAATATATAGCAGATGCGATTTATTATATTTCGCATTATGATGGATACTTTTACTTTGACTCTTCAATCAAATACAAGTTCGTAATTTTCGAGAAAAAAATCAGATGTCATAATTAGTGCGAATTCAATCAAAATAAATGGCTTTTTGAGAACGATATTTAAATGCCATTTTGAATGTTAAAATTCTGTATTTGCATGTAACATTAAGCAAACGTTGCACTTTGATTTGTCAGATGAACATTCTTTAACATAATTAACATGTAACCTGATCAACTCGATAAGTTTTATAAAATTGAATTCTTTCAAAGACACTTCATGTGTATCTTTATCAAATCTTTATGTGCATTTAGTGGAAAAGGGAAAAAAGATATAATATGTATTTACAAAGACCATGTGGAGAACAACGGATTGATGACAAATCGGCTTTATTAAATGCCGGTTTTTCATTTTATTTACATAAAACAACAACAAAAACAAAAACGAACAAAAAAAACAACAGAGTTATTGGATTGAATCTAAAAATAATTGATAATGATATTTCTTTAAAAGTGTTTATTCAAAGTAAAGTTTTACAAGTGTAGACAGATAAAAATATTACAAATGAATTGGAACTTAATAAAAAATTTTGGTAAATAAATGAACACGATCATTTTGACATCGTTATTTGGGTGATTTGAGTTATTGTCTCTTTAAAATTTAGTTCTGTATATCATTATAAATATACTATATTTTTAATAATTCAAAGACACCATTTTATCTTTATAAATGTATGGCACTAGTTCCCTATACTTAACAGTTGTTGTTCAACATGCTTCTCTTATCAAGACAAATACTAATTGAGATAATTATGAATATTTATTAGTATTATAAATATTTATTAGCAATAACACTTCTCTTATAAAATGATGCCTGTCACCGTAAGATGAGTGAATTAATTATTTGAACGTTGTTTGATTATTTGGAAAGTGTCATATTTCAAGAAATGAACGCTGAAATTCCTGACATAGTAACAGAATTCAGGCTTTGTAGAAGGTAAAGATGGTTTATGATTCAATGTATTTTGTCCTTTTAACGTCAGATTAATCGTTGTAATGTTTGAAATAACTTATATTTATTTAAACAGAAAAGAAGAGTAACTTGTTTTAAATACAGTTTTTTTTTTGCTTTCGTTTATACTGCATTAGACGTTGTTGCATTTTTTTTGTATTTCAGTTGTTAATCAGTCACACTAAATTTCTAGTAACGTTTTGTTCAGGATACGGGAAAAGCCTCATTATTTAAGATTTATGAACTGCAAAAAGTGTTGGATTCTTACGAGGGGGCATTATTTAGTTAGTGGCAACTGCAGTGCGTTTTTATAAATAAGTCAAACCTGTGAGAAATGATTAGTAGAGTTCTTACAGACCATATTTTCTGTATTAGTATGTAAAGCACTAGTTTCTGTTAAATTATTTATACTGTTCAACACGCTTCTCTTATCAAGTACTAATTCGGATAATTATGAATAATTATTAGCTATAACACTTCCTTTATAAAAGGATGTCTGTCTCCGTAAGACGAGTGAATTCATTGTTTGAACTTTAATTAAATGGAATGTGTCATATTAAAAGAACTGAACGCTGAAACTCCTGCCATTGTAATAAACTTCAGGTTTTGTGGAAGGTAAAGATGGTTGAGGATATATTGTAGTAGGTCCTTCAACCCGTCAATCTTTTAAATATCTAAAATAACTTCTACTTACTTAAACAGAAAAGACGAGTAACTGGTATAAAATGCAATTTTTTTCTTTCTTTTATACCGCAAGTATCGATGTAGTAATGTATGTATTTCAGTTAATAAGTCATGGTTATTATAGTACTTTTATAGCGTTATTATTATTATTAATAGATTAATGTACTGCAAAAAGAATATGATAATTTAAAAAAGAAACCTTTTTGTTCAAATCATTCATACTAGTTTATACTAGTGATTCAGTTATCTAAACAATGTTTATTGTAACTTAATTGAGATGTTCTGTTTATAAATAAATATTTTATGAAATAAGTATGGCCTTCCATGAATGAATCCTGCATTTTAACCATCATACTAAATATGTATTACCACGTCAATAGAGCAAAAGAAATAAAACACAATTCTGTCTTAAGTATAATTATTAATGTATACATGACATAAATATTGTAAAATTATTTCAAAAGGAAACACATGTTTATAAGCAAAGATGTTTTAATATTATTTATGTATGACAATAACGTTTTACTACCATATTTCCGATGTTTTAAGTACATTAAAGAGAATGAAATGCAAATCATTATTACAGCAATTGCTTCAATTTATTGCTGTGTCGTAGAAAGAGATAAGAAGATATTGCAATTTGACAGCATTTGTCATTAAATTAAATCTTGTCAAAAACGACAGAATTTCACACGAAGTTACATATTCAATATTTATGTCATCTTCATCTTGTACAAAAAAAGAACATATATGAGTATCAACATTTATAACATATTAATTTATATTGTGCACATGTGTGATTATCGACATTTATGTCATAATAATGTATGCTGTGAAAAATAGAACCTATATAATTATAAAATATTATGTCATATCAATTTATGTTGTATAGAATAGTACATATATGATTATCAAAATCATGATTATCATTATGACATATTATTTTATGTTGTGCAAAATAGAACATCAACATTTAGGACATATTAATTTATGTTGTGCAAAATAGAACATTATGATTATTAACATTTATGACATATATATTTATGTTGTACACAATAGAACATAATATATGATTATAAACATTTATGATATAGATCTTTATGTTGTCCAAACCTGAACATATATTGTTTTATCAAATTATTTTTTAATGTTAAAGTAAAGTCTCCTGCCAGCTGAAGTATATATGTCGACTGTATTCGAATTAGGTAAACAATTAAGTAAATAACATAAAAGTATAGCAAAATTATGGTAGTAGAAATAGGGACTGGAAATACATCAGTATACATTTGAGTTACTTAACAAAAGTAGAAAAGGTACTGCATTATTCTCAACTAATAAGAAGGAAAGTGAATCTGTCTCAAAAGATTTAATTGTATGGCTCTTTTTAATACCCTCATGTAGCGTAAAGTCTGCTGCGTGGAATATATTGATTAATTCGTTTGCTGTCAAATTCAATTTCAGAAGCTCTGTATCATGTAGAGACCATTGATTTTCTTCTTTTTTGCGAAAGGAACATGTGTCCGCTGAAATGGATTTATTAGCCGAAAACCCACGAGACTGTCGTCAAAGCATTCAAGTTGAAATCATTATGTCTTGGATGCAAGCTATTAGGTACAAGACTAAGGAAATAAAAGCAGCCCCCTCTGTTATTTCGAGTCTGAAAATCAAAATACAACGCAATTTTGCTTCATTCTTTTTTTATTATAAAAAAACAATGACTTTTAATGTGCAATAAATTTCTTGTATGATCATTATCTTTATCATTTTGATACATTTTACCATGTTATATCAATCTGATTAACATCATCTCCTAATTAATGTTACGCATTAGGATCTGTCGGCCACCACCAATAGGTTGTAAGTAATAACTTATATTTTAAGTAGATCTGAACTTCAGTCAGATTGCATGTTATAAATTCCGTAAACTGATAAACAGATAAAACACCTAGTAACGGACGTTTGACATATATCAGTTTAATATATAATTACTTGTTAATAACTAAATCTTAATTAGATTGAAGTAACAATTCACAATTTTGCATGAAATCTAGTTTTGGAAAATATGGTCGTACTTTTAAGGTGTATTTTGCCTATAAATTATTATTTGCGATGGAATAATTGTTCATATTAATTATACAATGCGTTGCGTATTTCGTCAACATGTTCATAAGCTTTAAATTAACAGGAAAGAAAAACAAATAACCAAAATGCTTTTAGAGAATTTTATGTTATGGATAGTTTAGAAAAGTTACATTCGTTACTTACATTATTGTTAATACACGAATCGTAATCTTAAGAACTACATTAGTTATTATATCTTAACAGACTGTTCAAACAACCATAAATAAAAAAAATGATAGTAAAGGAGAAACTTGACCATCTGCATTAAGGTTATATCTAACGTACAGTACACTTTTTCAAATCGTTTATATTTTGTATGAATAGTATCTTAATCTAATTCCAAAGTACTGGACAGACACATTGATTTGATTCTAAGTGAATGGTAATTTATTAGTCTACCAATAAATAGCACATACATTATGTGAAACATTATGTAAATTATGCCTGGTATGAATCAATAGTCTGACATCTTAAGATATTTCTTTGATAACTTTAAAGCGACATTATGATCCCTTTTCTTCGCTGTCTAGTTGAGATAAATTAGCTGTTCCATATACATATACTGATATAAGCGTAAAAATGGTTAATATTCCCCATTAGATAACTATTGTTAGTTCTCTATTTCAAGACCAATATATGGTAGTAGATACTGGAGATAAGTTGGCATGGTTACCATTAGTAGCGATTATTGAAAAAATAAAACAAATAAAAATACTTTAATTTTAATTAAGTCTTCTATTTACAGGAAAAAAAAATCTGTTGAAACGAATGTAAATTGTGCTAAGTTAACATGAATATGTTGGATATAATTTTTAAACAGTTCTAAACATTATTAAAGTATTTTTTATGACTGTCATTCTTTCTCCATAAAGAATTTTTCATGAGATTACAAGAGAAAATGTGAATGTTAAAGATGCTCTTTAGAATTGAAACAACTTGGCAGATAATTTACATGTTATGAATAGCTGGTCAGCTATTTTACAATTTTAATGAAAATGCGAGACTTCAATCAAACCGAGCCTGCAACATTTACATATCTGTCGTTCAAAGCGTTCTTTGGGGATTCAGTTTTTCTCTATTTCTTAACAAGCGATGTTTCAAAGTCGACTTATTTTTATTTCCATGTAGACACATAGAGGTTAGGTCACAAAGAGATCCTCTTGTCAGTTCCATAACAGTTACTATGCTTGCTTACTGTTACGCAATTCAGCTAACACGATGTCCCGCTGTTACGATGTCACACTCTCAATCCATGGACTGACAAAACAGTGGAATGACGAAGCATTCTATTGTTACAATTCTTGTTTTGTACTTCTGTACATAGAAAGCGTGTGAATAACGAAACTACCTATTACCTTAAATTAAATAATGCTGCAATTAGAATTTCTCATTTTCAAAGTAATAGCAAAGCAATAGCTTCGTCTCAATAGGTGGACAGTGTTTTGTTAATTATGCGTTTTCTAATTGAAAAGCAAAATTAAATAGGAGATTTTATAACGTTGTGTACATCAGTGGTTTTAGTATGAGAAGGAGTTAACATGTTGGATATTGTTGAAATAAAAAGAGTTTCCGGTATTTGTTTTTATTAAGAAAATGGAAAACATGACGGAGTGTCCCCTATCAGTCTCTTTTAGTTCTATCATTTCAATAATTACATATTCCCCCTTATATACTCTTGTGTCCTCTCCAGTTTCGGTTCGGTGCCTTCTGGGTGTCATGCTGGTTTGTGTCGGCGGCTGCGTCCTGTGAACGCTGCCTTTGCCTTGTTGATCTTTGTTCTCATTTATTTTATTTTTTTCAGTCTTCTGATTTTCATTTGCATTTGAGATTAACATTCAATTTGGGAAATCATCACATATCTTGCGATATGGATATTAAGCTTGTCCAACAGTAAAA
>NW_026865210.1:0-95288 GCF_026571515.1 Ruditapes philippinarum
TTTTAACAATTATTGACTAGTGAGCGATTGAATATGATGTGATATTCATCGATAAATGTCATATTGACCAAGGCGATAGCGGCGCATATTTTCAAAATCGTTTAACGGTTTTAAGAAATGTTCCTCCTACATCTAAATGTTTTTTCGTTTTATCCGAGTGTATGGCCTTAAAAAATATATCATCAATAGAACACAAAATGTTACTTTTAAAATTGGTCAAATCTTACGGTATTATAAAAAAAAATCCAAAAGGCATCTTTTTGGGTTTTTTTATTAATAGCTATTTGATAAAATGTAATACTCTTTACTTTCAACGTACTCGGAATTGTTGATGAACTTTTACTACATTTATATGTAAGGCAATGATCTTTTTACCCTACGCAGATTGCACATGCGAGTAAATACTACATCCGGTCGATTTTTTTATAGCAACGGATCGTCTATATGTTCTGGCATCGTCGAAAGCGTTGGTTTTCTTGTCAGAAAAGCAACAACAATAATTTCTTAACCATCATGAAAGTTCCGGGCAAAATCAGTTTTGATATATTTGTATCAAAAGTACTTTTGACACAGATATCCTATTATTTTACATGTAAATTTCCTTCAACATTTAAATGTTGTTTTATTAAATATTTAATACATGTTATGATAATGTTTCTATGTACCAGATTCCAGCCATTTAACGTTGTTTTATATTCTCAAGGACATTGCTCTATATTCAATATATATTTAACTTAACGTAAGAAAATATATACTTTGGACGATAATTTAGTTGATTAGAAAATGTAGTCCAGAATGCAATATGTCTTTAATATGAACATTAAATCGTTCAACCATGTACCATCCATGACGGGTAAGCTTTTTTTCAACCAATAATAAATAACTAATTATATTTGAAAATATTAATTAAGTCTTCTTAAAAACATCATTTCCAAATATCACTTAATACATTTGTAAGAAAACGACTTTTTTTCTATTCCGACTGTAATTTTTATTTTTGTCACATAGACCAAACAATTTTTATTGAAACATAACCGTTAGTATTTATATTCATTTTCAGTTTTCAATAAGTTCACTACCTTTTGTCAAACTTTAGAACCTCTTTTTTCTGGACCTTTACTGTTACTCACATACTGTATAATATTAAGTTTACACGTATTGCAATACTATTTATCCCTATGTGACGTGATTTGAAGATCACCTTTGTTTTACTGAAGATAACTGTATATATAGCATCAAGCGTATAATACATAATTGTAAGCTTTGAAATTATGTAAATGTCGTTGCTTGATGTGACAAAACATTACATGTGTTGATTTAATGCCAATGCATCAATCAATAATCAATTTTAATCATGCTTTGTGTTAATTATTTGTAATATCTCGTTATTTCGCTGTAACACATTTTATACCAGCATACATTTTGTACTAGCATACATTTTGTACTAGCATACATTTTGATCAATCAATTAATTTATATTTTAAGTCACACAAGTGACTATAAACTGATCTCATCTTTTTCTTCCTAGGCCTATCATCTGCCAACAATGTTTTACTTTCATTGTAATATATTCTGTATCACATACCTATGTAGATGATTTTAGACGGAAAATAGAGTTATTAACAGCAACAAATGTACTGGTATCGTTACAAACCGCCATCAAAATTTAAAATAAAATAATTACTTTCATAACCTGACACTTTAGAATTGAAAATAATTTAAATATCTCAATAAGAAGGTATAATCATAACGTAGTTTGTAGTTGGTTGTATATGTTCTGACGGTCATATATCTTGAGACGATGTTTTTTACTACTTTATTAATATCAAAGAGCCAATTCATAGTTTATTCATTTATGACAAGATATAAATCTTTGGACTTATAATACTGCCTTTTTCACCAGGCCTTTGTAAAACACTTTAAATGCATGCTGTATAATTTTAATTTCCTCAGAGAAGATAAACTACATCAATTAATTTCTAATAGTAAACTTTATATTTATGTGAAGAAACGTATCGCTGAATTATAATTTGTCTGTGAAAACATATTTGACGAACAATCAATTGTTGTCAAGTGTCAAGACTTATCTTTTTATTTATATTTTTATCTTTTTATTTGTATGCGTAAAATATTTCTGTTGATCGATTTGAAACATCGATCTCATAAACAACCTTACATGCTTGTTTTTAAACATTGTACATTGTTTGGATAAAGTCAATTTATTTTCCAATGAATGTAGATACGAGATAATAAGAGAATTCTGGAAGATAGTTGCTGTTTCGAACCCGAGAGGCCATTGTACAATCGCGAATCAGTCTTATATCACTTTGTTTCCAGATTTTTATACTTCACAACAGCAGGTGTCAAGTGCTGTGTGGCAGCTGTTAAAAGTTACCCCGTACATCACTTCAGTGATATTTTTCTGGTCCTTCGGGATCATTGATGCCAGCGCTATTAAGTGTTGAGAATTGAGTACCGCTCAAGCCGGTGCTAGGGGGCGTGAGGGATGTTGCACATATTCTTTATCCCTCATGTACAGACTCAATTAAACCGAGTCTACAATTCTCTTATAATTTTGTTGTGATTAATGCTTCCGAGGGATCACTTTGTTTCAAGATTTTTATACAAGAAGAAAATACAACAATTTTTTGTAATAACTTTTTTCACTTCTTGTGCGCATAATTTCCATCATGACTGGGTATATATTTTTTAGAACTGTATATACACATCATATTGCTCCGACAACGGTAGCAAATAGAAAACTGTTATTCTAAATTTCAGCTGAGAGGAGTAGTCAAATATGAAATATTGTTAATTAACAATAAATATGCACCGACAACGGTCACACGTGTTATGTAATGTCCGATTTTTCACACAAACATTTTTTGGTGTCCTTTGGACAAGTGTTACAAGAGCACCGACATCGGCTGCAATACTGCAATCGACTAAATAAATGTCTTTTCCGTTTAGCAATCGTCTGCAATTTAAGTACTTCGGGCCTCAATGTTGAATAACTTATGTTTTTATGAGAATCGATATGTTGTTAAAACGTGTTAACATATAAAAAAATGGTTTAAAGATCCTGTAACGCAATTGTTTATGGTTTTATATCATAAATATGATGCTCAAATGAAACTTTATCAACATTGTAAGTCCCAAAAAGCATTATTTGTAAAGATATTACCGAATTTATATTTTATGTAAATAAAGGGAGGTAATTAAAAATTTATTTTGTAGAAAGTCTAAGCCAAATGAAGAATAAGAATTGAATAATAAATGAATGCATATACTTTAATACATATAATGCGTTTAAACATTTGCAGTACATATTTAACATATTCTTGGATGTTTGGAAATTGTTTTAGAACCATAATTATATACATATATAAAATTTGTTGTTACCACATTAATTACAACATACAGGATCTTTAATGATATGTGGATTATTACAGTTACCATAAAATAATAGTGATTGTGTTGAGTTTGTAATCGTGTTGATATTGTTAAGTAACTGTATTTTTGCTTTGATGTAATGAACATCCGGGGAAAATTATGCTGTATGGTCACCAGATATACAAAGCTGACTATCGAAGATGCTGGGTTTCTTTTTCGATAAATGGGTTTTCATAAGATTTAAAAGATTTCTAAGACGTAGATGGTAGATTTGTCTTTTTCTGTCTCCGTAGTAGAAATGATTAGGAACATTCTTTATATCCCTATTGAGCTTGTGAAGTTGGAGACTGTCGTTGTTCTAGAGATATAAGGCTTTAATCAGACTTATATCGTAAAAACTTCTCCTACCTGACACTGCCTTAGGTAATCTCTTTCCGACCATATAACCCGCATATTTTTAAGCGCCGGATAATAAACCTCTACTGATGACATTTTATCCGGAACCACGTGGAACACGCTCTCCCATGATTCAGTTTTTCTCTTGAGTGGCCATTGAGCACATCGTAATGTGCCACTCGCGTGAATTTTTTTGCTTAGTATGGAAGTTCAGGTAAGGAAAGGTGTAGTAGAGAAAGGTACAGGACAGATAAAGAAATTTCTAGCCGTTTTTCGGACACAAACACTGAACGTTCCGAGAAAAGTAGCGAGGACCCCAAGTCGCGTAAAAGGAAGATATAGGAATATAAAGAATGTTCCTTAACATCGCGATATGACCAAATGGAAGAAAAATGGTCGTCTAAATTCAACGGACTTAGCTCAGAAATGTTTGGTATTAAGCAGTCGTTGAATGTCATTTCGTGTTTACTTCAAAACAAAGAAAAACGCAGCTCTGAATGTTCACCAAAAAGGCATAGACTTGATAGGAGTGTTTCGCCAAAAAGGCAGAAACGTAGCCATTTCTCGCCGTCACCGTAATAGTGAACAATTTTCACTACACACATTTTCGGACAGTAGTCTTACTGATGAAGATCAATTGTCTTTATAAATATGACAGATCTACTGGTTTTTCATCTGATGAAGGTAATAAAACCCATTTATCATCACGTTCACCATCTAGGAGTCCTTCACATAGTCCTAGACTGAAAGTCTTAGTAAATGCTTAAATGTATAAGATACTCAATCAAAAAATGATTTAGACTTATTCAAAGTTTTTGGTGATGATGCCAAATTTAAAAAGGATGTTGTTAAAATGGACATTTCTATTGACAATACTCAGAAAGAAACTCTTAATAGTGTGGGGTGTTTGGTTCGCAACTTAACTCTAATTTTGGTAAATATGAAAGACAAAAGGAAAGCTATCATGGAACTTGTTCTAGTGTTAGGTTTAAGTAGAAAACGAAAGGCAGTCACCGAGGAGTCTTACCAAAATTTAAAGCGATCTAAGCCTTCAGCTACTGTTTCTAGCATGACTGCTACTAAAACACCGTCAAGCTTCTCTGGGGATGTTCGCATTCCACGCATTCAAAAAGGGGCAAAATTTCAGCATCAATGGGGAAGACGATTTCCTAGTAGAGGAAAGCCAGATTTTACCAGGCGTCCAAGTGTTAGGACACAGTTAAAAAATAACAATGTTAGTGTTATTGTGAAGTTTCCGGACATACCTGTCGGAGGCCGTTTGTCTCAATTTTTTCAAGAATGAAAAACATTTAACGACAGACAAATGGGTACTAGAAATCATTCAATACGGCTACAAAATAGAATTATTGAAGATTCCAGTTGTCATAAAATCTAATAACTTTAGAAATAGAAACTCTTTTAGAAAAGAAAGCTATCGAAAAAGTAGACAAAAGCATTGCACATGCCGGTTTTTACGGACTTTATTCCTAGTACCAAAATAAATATGAGGAAATGAGGTCGGTGATAAATCTCAAGCCTCTGAACAAGTATTTAAGGAAACCTCATTTCAAAATGGACACGTTATGCAAAGTCCTGAACCTAGTTCGAAAAGGAGACTGGGGTCTAACATAAGACTTAAAAGATGCTTATTTTCACATAAAGATGATTATACATACAAGGGACATCGCAAATTTCTGCGTTTTTGTTTCCAAAATCAAATTTATCTATTTCGATCTCTTTGTTTCGGTTCAAGGGTCTTTACAAAAATTGTGGTTACAGTAACAGCACATTAACATCGTCAGAACATAATTCAATCGGAAGTCTCCTTTTTCAACTAGGATTCATAGTGAACAAAGAAAAGTCAAACTTAATAAAGCCAAAATCAACTTACTTACATAGGCGGTTTGTTTCTTTTGAAAACAGGCCATGTGTTTCCGACAGAAGCAATAGTAAGACATTTAAAGACGTCCGCGATCGCTTTGCTATCTGTTCAACCAACAGCAAAGCATTTTCTTGTTCTTCTTGGCCAGATTACTTCTTGTCTGTTGCTCATACCAAATGCACGACTGTTCATGTGCCCTATTCGGTTACATTTACTAGCATTTGGAGTCCAGTCAGCGTGAAGTTAGCAAAATAATTACATTGACTTCAGAGCTGCGTTTACATATGAAATTGTGGTTACAGGATCAAAACATTCTGAAGGATTACTATTTTTCAAACAAAGTTATACCCACATATAATTATCACAGATGCGAGTTTATACGGCTAGGGGCACATATGAAGGGGTCAGTAACTTATGCAAATAAATTGTCTGGAAAAGAAAGCAGTAATGTTAGCTGTGTATCATTTCCTACCATTTGTGAAATCTTAAAATGTTCCAATTCGAACCGACAATACGACAGTGATACAATACATAAACAAACAGGGTCGGCACCAAGTCCCAAGTCAAAATTATGCAAGAAGAGTTGGAATCTGGCTTTGGAGAACAAGATACTACTTCAAGCAGCACATGTCAAGGGCAAACAATTGTCTTGCGGATCTATTGTCTCGAAAGGAGATAAGGAATTTAGAATGGTCTCTATTAGATTGTTTTCTTCTGAAAATTTTCCGTCTGTGGGGTCATCCATTAATGGATCTCTTTGCCACGGAAAAGAACAAGAAGACAATGTTGGTTTGCACTTGGATTCCGTCCCAGCTTGCATATGCCGTGGATGCCCTGGGAACAGTTCTCCACCCAGAACCAGAGAAACTGAACTTGGCTGCATGGATGTTGTTGACCGACTGTGTGTGTGTAAGGGATTGTTTAAGAAAGCTAGAAAGATTCTCAAAACCTCTTGGCGTATGGGAACAAGGAAAGACTATAGTTTCAAATTTGAACAATTTCTTTGTTTTAGCGCTTCACAACAAGTTAATCCGTATGAACCATTTAAAAAAGATTGCATTCATTTTATAACCTTTTTATTTGAAAAAGGGTTGTCTTACAAAACAAATAAAGGGTATAGGTCTTTGCTTTCTTCAATTGTACCTAAGGTAGATGATTATGCAATATTGGAAAGCAGCCATGCATTATAAGAATGTTAAGAGCTGGTTTTAATGAAAGACCACCTATTAAGAAACTTGTTCCTGAATGGGATGTTTGTTTCTTAACTGAAGATGTCTCCATTTGAGCCCTTTAAGGATGTTGCTTTGAAATACCTAACTTGGAAAACTTATGCAAAGACGAAAATAGGAAGGTTACTGAGGATATGCACATATCTAAGATTGTAAGTTGTGGTACTGTCAACCGGAAATGGTGCTTGTGTCATCGTACATTGTGTAGAAAGGTTATTTTCTTGCATATCAGACTGGCGTTTACGTTAGTTTTAACAATGACGGAAATTTCATCAAACATAGGGGTGCTAGATGAGTGGCGTGCCATACAATGTTAGCTTAAGATGACGTAATTTTACCGTTATGAATTAAGTTTCATGTGCTGTTGTAAGAAAATAGTTTCGGGTGTAATGACATAAATTTCCATGGAAAATTGTTTTATAAAGGTAAAGAATTTAAAATATAATGGAATATGCAAGAAAAATATATGAGACATGTTTGCTGTTCAGATCGGAATATCCGTCCCTCGGAAACCCACATGTGGGCGGGTCATCTTGGGGCGGATATTCCGATCCGAACCGCAACATATAACATATTTTTATGATTGCTTGTGAGTCAATTTTCATTATTCCAGCTTGGAAAGGGTCATAAGATATGAGATTCCTTGTTCCTTGGCGGACTGTAAAGCTATTAACCACCCCAAGACTAGCAAAGAACTGATAATTTATGTTTATGCCAAGTCAAAGGTACAGTGCATATGACCAGTAGAAAGGATTTCACGATCAATCAAAACGAAAGTAACCTGCAAATCGAACCCGGGTCGCCCGATTCACAGTCGTGTTGAGCGAGCCGAGCGACTTAAATTGAGATGGGACCCTACCATTTTGAATTAATGTTTTGAAAAGATGTGACAATGAATAACCTCATTCTGGAGAAAGTTCTGTAATGATTCTGTTAATAGTCAGAGCCTGATGTCTTTCCCTCTTTTTATTATCTTCTTTGTGATAAATATATTTTGTAACTGTGGTTTATATAATTCAGTCATTTAATAATGTTTGCGAAAAAAAATATGGTTGAGAGCCTTTGCTTTTAAAATCAGCTTAAGATGCAGATTATCTTGCATTTTATGTTTATATGTGTTTTTGTTGATATTAATATTGTTGATATTAATATTTGTTGTTTAGATATTTTCTAGAAATCAGACTGTGATCAATGTTCGTCTACACTTTTTTGTCATTTTGAAAAGGGGGTGTAAACAGTATAAACATTAGGGATCAGCCTCCACGATGTCACTCTTCTTCTAAAAACTTTGCATATTGTAGTGCACAAACAATACTGAATAAAAAATGTCGGACAGGGGAAAAACGAAGTATATGATTAATTACTTAATGCAAGAGAAAGTTTTGTGAGGCTGGTCTAGGATTTTGCGACTGTCACCGCAAAGAATTATGTGTTATATCCTTGCGTGTTTATTTTATTGACTATTATCAGATGAATAGCCTAGATTTAATCAGATATCATAAATAATTCATAATGTTCTTTGAATACCGGATACTTTACAACAAACATGGAGATACTGCTTCTTTTTGAGGCTGACAAGAAAAAATGATATCTATTTCATGCTCACCATCTACAGGGCATGTTTGCATACGAATGTTTGGCCATGTATGTCACATTCAGATGTCATTGAGCATTGTTGTACAGTTAATACATATTTAAAGAGTCTTGATGTTGACCTACCACCAACATTCATTCAGTATTTGAGGTCAGAACAGAACCGAGCATTTATTTAGAGTTATGAATTCGTCGTTTGTTAAATATTTATTTGTGAAAACTGTCAGTGAAAATAATTCAAAGTTTGAAGAAGTCAGTTACATGTTTATCAAAAATTTATACAGAGAATACAATATATCTAGTTATGAAAATAATATATCGTTAAATTTGTATAATAAAATTTTGATGAAATAGAAAATCGATTATTACGTAAATTGTATTTTGTGGTGAATTACTTAAAGTCTGAAGGTTCAAAATCAGTAGGTAATATGGCATTCTTCGTATAATAAATTGCTTTTACAGTATGTATATAATATATATAAGAT
Organism: Ruditapes philippinarum; assembly: GCF_026571515.1. Classification (NCBI taxonomy): domain Eukaryota; kingdom Metazoa; phylum Mollusca; class Bivalvia; order Venerida; family Veneridae; genus Ruditapes; species Ruditapes philippinarum. The sequence continues at coordinate 8,979 of NW_026865210.1, forward strand.
TTTAAAGTGACATTGACATGTTAAATTGAACCCTTAATATTCAATTGATTTGATAATACAATAAAACGTGACTTAATGTTTGAATGACTACGAAACCGATTCAACAGGTTCAACATATTGTATTTATATAGCTCTAGTTCGTTCTAATTGCATTATATTCTCTTTTCATATAAAATAATTGTATAACGACCACTTACATAACTATAGACTGTCACAACTAATTTATTTCAAGAGTTATCAAATTTCATTTAATAATAATAAGAAGAAAGATAATAAAAATGTTTATTCTCTTTTTGAAAATGTGCAGAAAATATAAGTTCATAATAAAAAGGAGGATAATAAAATAACATGAATAGGTGTATATGTTGTGAATATAAGTTTTGATGAAAAAGTAAACCAATTAGGAATAAGATAACGTAAATTGTATTTTTAGTGACTTATTTAAAGTATGTCTTGTTGTCTTGGAAACATTGTTTTTATGAAGAGGTCACCACATCATTGAAACTAAATATAATTCGCAGATGAGTAAAGAACTGGTGAGTTCTATTGTAACTTATGTAAGAACAATATACCGTTTTGAAATAAGAATTCAGCATATAATTTGTATATGAAATGAATCTAAGTGACCGCACAAGGAATTGATTCATTCCTAGATGATTTTAAAAATCCTAAATTTAATTGTATTGCGTCAATATTATGGCAACTTAGAAATTTATTATTATTCATAACTGACGATTCATAAGCCAACACAGTTTACCAAAAGATGTTTAACTTCTTCAGTTGATATTATTAATAACACAAACAATATATTAAACTCATAATGAGCATTACGTATGACCTTCATATATATATAATAATTCTTAATCCGTTATATGAATGTCTATGCGTGGACATCTGTTAAACAATAGTAAACAGTGACATGTAACAATACGATTTTGTATTTCTCGTATACAGCCGTATCACATTAGCTTTCTATAGATAATGTCAATTTTTGCAAGGCCTTGATTATATAACTATATTATAAAACGGAGGTGATATTCCTCGCTTTAATTTGATTGAAATTCGTTGTCTTTGGGTAATTAGCAAACCCTTTAAGGTAAGTAAAATGAGGCTTTAAGGGATTTTGGGAATTCTTTCCAGAAAGAAAAACGAATCCTGTATTTCCGATAATAATTTCGTCGTTGAAATGACTTTATTCTCATTCAGCAAATCTGAATGTCCAACCGCTTAGTTGATTATAATTATTCTTTAAAAAGGAGTTTAGTTCTGACATTACAAAGTGTTTACAAAACGGATCACAGGTCAATCAATATGTTTTGATTAGGATTCTGCTATAATCTAACATAGTCGATAAACATGATAAAATAATCTATACTTGACCATTTGAACAGATTTATATATTAGTTGCTCTGATATCGATACACTTAATTTCTATAATACTGTCAAATATAAAACATTGGAATACAGATTTATCAAGGTTAGTCGAAGTTTCATTTTATACATTGGTGCTATTGTTTACGATGAGGATTTTATAGCAATTAATTGATTATATATATGATCATGTATATAATCAATGAAAAGTCTTATAACGAATCTATAAAATTGCGCTTCAAATATTTAAAAAAAAGAAGATAAATTTGAGCATGACTACTACTATAATAGAAATACTATAATAATGAATACTATAATAATGAATACTATAATAATGAATACTATAATAATGAATATTATAATCATGAATTCTAAAATAAAATATATTATAATAATGTTAATAATGATAATAGATACTATAATTATGAATACTATAATAATGAATACTAAAATAGATAATAATAAAATAATGCATGCTTTAATCATGAATATTAGTTAATGTGTTCTGCAACAACTTGTCATGTAATTTTATCCTATTTAATCAGCGTATCTGTACTTCTGTAAATCTAAAAAAAAACATATGTTAAGTCAGCATAAAGTCTGATTTCTCTGTCGTCGAGACAGATTTGTTTTCAATAATGGTGACTGTTTAACAAATACTAACACATTAATATTTGCCGCTGTTTAAAGTCAAATATTTTATTATAACAACTAACCCGTTACACATATAAACGAATGCAAATATAAAATCAAGTAGTGACTTAAACACATTTAAATTTCCACAGCAAAACTCATATAAATAAGATAGTATATAATCTATGAATTCACTTATGATATTAAAAATATGTAACGCGCTTAACTAATTATTTTTAAATCAGAAATGGTAAACGAGCGGTTTTTACTTTTACGCCCCATGCACTTATTATTTAAAAAAAATGAAATCAGAAGTTTTGTTGGTCATATTTGTATAGCATTTGAAAATAGCTGCTAATTAAATAAAGTACTAGTTTTAGTTCATAAGCCTGTTAGTAAGTTTGTATGTTTATCTTAAGAATTAAAACTTGATGGCCTTTTGAACTTACGTTATCAAATATCATTTTGAAACTTGGCATAGTCATATAACGTACTAAAATGTATTTAGTTATATAGGCGTTATAGGCTTTCATAAACACATGTAGAAAATGAATGGTTGAGTTTATCTATTATCTGGTTACATTTGGTGCACACGGTCGTTTTATAAGTAGTTGTAATAAAACTTTGAAAGCATTGTGTCAGCATTTCAATACCTACCAATAAAGATTCAACTGGATATCTGTCGCTTTATGTTGTTGTTTTTTGCGGACATTAAATAACGTATAGATTTCTCTTATCATTATGGTAATCAAAGATAGGTATACAGCTTGCACTGCTTTCAGGTGAAAAGGAATGTGAGGGAACAATTGAAAACTTAACATAAAAAAACCCATAAAAAACAGCACACTTATCTGCATTTGATATGAAATGATAAATGACACCCAGAACTGATAAATGGCATCTTACATTGAAATTATTATGATATAAAATCATGTGAGAACGAGACTTGCCTTTATAAACAGATGAAACACGTAAAGCACGTGCTTTATTTCATTTTTTAAGGAAGATTATTGTAATTTAACCTATAAAAACATCAAAGCACAATCTGTTTGTGAAACGTACACTTTGACTGCATAAATATTCAGGGCTGATAAGGTACAGCTTGACATTAGTTTATATATTTTTTATAATAATAAATACGTGTAGAAAGTTTAAAAAATACATTTTACATTTATTTCAAGTTATATGGAAATTAATTTGTGCCAGATTGTTGCAAAAATATTGAAATTTGAATACATTATTCCATTTAGAGTTTGTATTTTATCGACAATCTATTATGAATATGATATCATCGTGGTTTTTTTTATACAATATAAATAAAAAATAACTTGACATCTTAGAGCAGTCACGTTTTTTATTTTTTATATTTTTTTCTTTATATGCATGTGTTTAGAGAGTATGTGCGTTTTGTAATAAATCTACCGTATATCTATCTTATCTTTGATCAAATACATTATGCCTCTCAGTTATGAATACATGTACATTTGGATATGTGAATATAACATTTGATCTATGTACTTGACTGTATAATCCAATTACAGATGAAGGAAGCGTTAAACAGATTTATCTGTATTCCAAACATTTTTATTGAAAAGAAGAGGAAAAAAGCTGAACTTTCATTGAATTCTGTATATTTTTATCAATGTGAATTTAAATAGTTTAACTTTCAGTTCATAATAAAAGTTTATATACATTTATTGCAGCTGTTTATATGAAGCTATTGGATACATCAATAACTTAACAAGTAAGCAATTTTCATTTACAGTTCCGCTTTAATAAATGCTTTATTTATTAAATTGTTGTGTTCCTCATATTTCTGTCATTTAGATTTTTTTTATAAATATGACATATATCAGTCAGGGTATGACTACGTGTATTTCAAACAGCTGTTAGTGTAATTGATCTTAATCATCAATATTTATCAGGAAAATGTTCATCAATTTTCGTGTAACTAATCACTATTTCTTATTTCATCTTATTTTTTTATTTGATGATAGTCTGTATTTTTATTTGAGCATCACCTCTTTTATTGATCATTAATTTTATTTTGAATTTGATTATAAATTTTAACTTAATTATTTAATCTTCAATTTTATTTTTTAAGTTTGTCAATTTTATGTTGAGTTTGGCCATTAATGTTATCTATAATAATTTAACAAATAAAATTCATCTGAGTGTTTACGAGATAATATTTTGAATTATGTCAATCCTTAAACCTTTTAGGTAAGATTTACATAATATGTTACATCCCGAAAAACGTCTCACAATCATTCAAGTAGGTCCGAAAAAAAAAAGACTTTTACGATACACCGTTACTAGTAATGTAGGGAGACACAGGCAAAATTTTCATTTCCTCGTTATTCATTAATCTGTAAATGTCACCAAGATGAATGCACTAGGCAGTCACAGGGACAAAACCTTTCTTCTTATAAAGAATAAAATGGTGGTTTCCTAACTTGACCCACGTGGGAAGGCATATATATATATATATAACAGATACATATAACATGTATGTCTGCCTGTATATATTTAATTACAACAAGTATGAAAACAACAGTTACTTATGTGAAAGTTTAGAAATCGAAAAAAAATGTGCTTTAATCACATGTTGAAAATTGTAAAAAAGGGGAGATAATAATTTAGAAACATATTTATCAATCAGTATATTTTATAAAGCTATCAAATAAAATGAAAATGATCTATCTATTATCTATTCAAAATATGGTATTATGCTCAAAATCAATTTATGTTATATGAAATAATGAAAAACCATATGAATACATTACGAATAATGTAGTATATAAATGTAACAATCAAAATTATGCGTGAATAAAGGGAGGTAATTAAATACTTATATCATCGACATAAATAATGTATTTGTATAGATTTAAATAAATTAATAACATTTTTAGATACAGTGAATGACTACTAAAATAGAACAGTCTTTTTATGCCGATATGTACTAAAAAAAATATTGACGAGTTTGTAAAAAGTTGCAAGTATATTTAGATCTACTTGAAAACTGATTTTAAAATTTGTAAAGCACTTTTGCATTTAATCCCTTCGGGTAAAATGTTTCTAACTTATGTATCCAGTATGTCTCTTTCAAAAGTCTCCCCATATTATCATGAAGTTTATCAATCGGCATAAAGGAAAAGTCATCAAGTGAGTGATCTTCGGAATTGAAATGAATTGCAACATTAGAAGAAAAATTGGGATGATTATTACTTCTTATATCAAATTTATGGCTGTTCATTCTTTTTGATACCTGTTGATGGGTTTGGCCGACATACTGTATTTTACATTTTTTACAAGTAATTAAATAAATCACGTCACTAGAAGTACAATTTCCATCAAAATGCATTTCGAATGTTTCTCCAGTATTTGTACTCCAGACTTTTCCTTTATGCCGATTGATAAACTTCATGATAATATGGGGAGACTTTTGAAAGAGACATACTGGATACATAAGTTAGAAACATTTTACCCGAAGGGTTTGAATGCAAAAGTGCTTTACAAATTTTAAAATCAGTTTTCAAGTAGATCTAAATATACTTGCAACTTTTTACAAACTCGTCAATATTTTTTTAGTACATATCGGCATAAAAAGACTGTTCTATTTTAGTAGTCATTCACTGTATCTAAAAATGTTATTAATTTATTTAAATCTATACAAATACATTATTTATGTCGATGATATAAGTATTTAATTACCTCCCTTTATTCACGCATAATTTTGATTGTTACATTTATATACTACATTATTCGTAATGTATTCATATGGTTTTTCATTATTTCATATAACATAAATTGATTTTGAGCATAATACCATATTTTGAATAGATAATAGATAGATCATTTTCATTTTATTTGATAGCTTTATAAAATATACTGATTGATAAATATGTTTCTAAATTATTATCTCCCCTTTTTTACAATTTTCAACATGTGATTAAAGCACATTTTTTTTCGATTTCTAAACTTTCACATAAGTAACTGTTGTTTTCATACTTGTTGTAATTATTTACTAGCCTAGTTTCCCTATGAAAATATATGTATCTTTTGATCCAGTTATTTTATGTAATTCCTTTCGAAAATTATATATGCTGTTTTTTTAAAAAAGTATATTTATACATACATATGCACATGTTTTATTGTAATACTTATTGTAATATTATCACGTTCCTTTTACGCGCCAAATGTAACGTCTATTAACGTAGACGTTTGTTTTGTACGTTTACGTCATTTTTATATATGTATCAACTGAGGAAGCTTAATAAAGCGAAACATGTTTCGATACTTAATTTGTGTTGGTTTTTGATCCAATTATCCTGCCTGTATATATAACAGATAGTTATGACATGTATGTCTGCCTGTATATACATATAATTATATAAAACATATATGTATTACATGTCTGTCTGGCTGTATATATAACAGATATGAGGGTTTGTCTTTGATTAAATCTATGAAAACATACTAAGCTGATTTTTCATAAAGAGATAAATTATTACAATTATTTCTGCAATCAAATGCTGTTTAGGCTTTCCAACATTGTTAAGGAACAATAATTCAACATTGCTTAATTTATCAACTATCCCCTGAAGTTAAATAAAAGTTGTCGGGAGTACAACTCCTAAACTATCGAAGATTGAAACTTCACACAGTTGTCGAGACTAGTAGGAGAACTTGTAGTCTCAAAGAACCATAACTCTACATTACTTACTTTTTGAATTATCTCCCTTTATAATACTTAACTTGTCCAGAGAATAGCATAAACAATAGTGAAGGAATGAATTTAACCTTCATACAGTGATAGAGACCATTGAAAATAAAAGCATAATTCTATCTTGCTTATAATTTAATGATCTCCCTTCATGATACCTAAATTGTTTTCTGTCTTATAACTTCTTAACTATCAATATTGTTTTTTCATTTAAATTTCACACAATAATAGAGACTAGTAATAAAAGTGCAGTGTTAAGGAATCACAACTCTTCATTGCTTTATTTTATCTCCCTTTATAAAACATAAAAAAATGTTTGTCCGGAGAAAAGTTCCACTAATCCAAAATACAAGTCGTGTTTCAATGAAAAATCAGTATTGATAGTAAAGACGTTAAACAGATAGTACCATGAAGCACGGACATGTAATATAAATCCGTGCATGAAGTGAGATCGCGAAAATATAAGCAAGATAAAATTATGCTTTTTTTATCTTCATTGCATGTAATTTTTTATTAAGTATAGGTTAAAGTTTATTTTACGTATTCAAAAATTAAATTGGTCAGGTGCCGCACCTGTTACGATTCATTTGAAACACAGCAATCCTATTGGACAAAAATGAACTGAATTAATACACGCATTATTTGGTCGTTTTGTTTAGTTATTCATTAGTGAATTTAGTAAATTATATAACGCCTTGTTGATTATTTTCTTCACCCCAGCTGAAACAATTCGAATTAAAATAAAATTAGTGTCAGGAAGAAAGAGACTTGACCATCTTACCAATATGCTATGAAATCAAGTGTGTCTCTAATTGAATAATTGCGCTCATGTATCCTTTCAAAGAGAATTTTAAATGATTATAGATAGTTCGTTTGTTTTTCATAAAAAGATACTCTATGGTAATTATGCGAACTACGTTTTCCCGCACCATTTTAGTTCAGATATTGTCTATCAACTGTAACTTTTTTCACCAATGTGTGGTGAATAAATCATTTCGTAGCCTGGTGATTAATTACTGATATGGAAATTAGTTCAAAGGTACACAATGGTTGCTAGAAATTCAATAAAAATAAGGTTGTTGTGATTAGCCCATAATTGTAATACAATTGTAACATGCTATTAATCATGGGCCATATTATTGTAATATGTCTTCGTATACCTTGGATACACCACATATACTGGTGAAGAATGTACTAAACTGGACGAATACAATCTCTTAAAATAGTTATTACAACATTTTACGGTAAAGCTAATAAAGATTAAAAAGATTTTATGGTTATCAAAGTGCGTAGATCTTTATTAAGTAAGTCGATCTAATTTTGGATTAAATATGTAACCATTTTTGAATTTTAGAATAAAGAAAAAGATCAAGTTTTAACAAATGAAAACACTAGACAAGGTGAACATTTTATATCGTGTTACCGGTTAGCATGAATTCAATCATCAATGAAGTAAGGATGGTGAATTATAAACGATGTTTCTGGATATATGCGGTACTTGTTTACATGTGGATACCAGCTTTCGGCAATCTTTCAAACAGAACCATGTACGTTACATAGTTTATAAAATATAAATGTTCAATGAGTTTTAAAATCAGCTGTAGATTTATATATAAGATATATACATTGTACTTTTTTTGCTTTTTAAACTTTTTTTTTTATCAAAGATGTAATTATCAAACTTTTGATAATAAGAATAGAAATTCACCTGCAAACTGTTTCTCACAATACTCGTGCTATGATCTGAACTTATGTTGCTTTATTATCGTGTAATAATAGTCCATTGATAATCAGTTATATTTTCTATGATTGTCAGGTCGACAATTCTGACAGAAATATTCCAGAATTATGACAAGAAACTTCCTCCTAAATACGATAAAGGTATGTCTAAATATATCTTCACAAGAAATACAACATTGTTGTACAGAATGTTTCTACATGTTTAAATTGGATATATGTCTGACATCATGCATTATCATCTTATCGTGCATTGTTACATGTTGGAATATTACAACTTATTATCTCTATCATACTTTCTCACAATAAAATATGGCAATATATTTATTGAACATCTCGCCTACATTAGTTTATTGCTGGAGTACAATGTATTTTATTTAATACAACTGAAAATAGTTGATGTCTTTGTGAAGCAAAAGTTTGTTTTTTATTTAAAGAAGGGTTAAATGATATGTTTAATAAAACATCAAAATAAGTTATATATATTTTAATGAATTTTCAGTGGGGTTTGACAGACAGGTGAAGGTCACTGTAAATATATACGTCAATTCTATGTTTTCTATCAGCGAAGCAGACATGGTATGTATATATATCTTAAATATATAACAACAAAAATGGATTTTGTAATAATCATCAAATATTATCATGGCTTATATCATCTTACATGGCTTAATTAAGATTTGGTTTAGTAGATATATACATGCAAGAAATACAAAATAAATATCTTGAGTACACAATTTATGATAGTTTATCAATTAAGTAGTGTCGACATACATTTTGGTATGTTTCACAGGGTCTTTCAAATTCCTGAAAGGCCTATGTCCACACATGTCAATATACATATATAAGACGGCTGATCATGTTGATAATCATGTCTGTAGTAATATATAGTTGTTAATTGCAATTAAGGACTATTCCATGAGTATATTCCTACGAGAGCGTTGGCATGACGACAGATTGACATATGTTGATGACATCAACATTACAAGACTAGAACTTGACAAGTCATTATTTGATGACGTATGGATGCCAGACATGTATATACTTAACGAGAAATCGTCTGATTTTCATGAAGTAACAATTCCAAATAAGCTGATACATGTATACCCAGACGGAGCAGTTCAGTACAGCGCCAGGTAGCTTATAACATATTTTTGAAAAGAAAAAATAAACGAACTAAAAACAGATCCACTTTCAGTTTAACGAGTTTGTAAATCTAATAGTTTATGATGCATATATTTCATGTTAACTTATCTTTTAAAACATGAATGTGAGCTAATTATTGTGTCATCAGATAATTAAGGGTATTAAGGTTTTTCTGGTAAGCTTCTCTGATCAATAACTATCTAAGTTGATGGAAGTACCATGACATTTTCTTTGAAGAATTCACCTAGGTAATATATTTGCAGAGTAACCGGTTCATTCTCGTGTCTGATGCATCTTCAGAAATATCCGTTTGATACACAAGCTTGTCATTTTGAAGTGGAAAGTTGTAAGATTTTCTCTACATTTTCTCATAAAATTCATTCTGAATTCATCTTACATTACGAGTTGTGGAAAGATATGCACTTTATTACAATTATAAAGATAATACAAATCATGCTAACGACTAAAAATATTACTGACAATAAACGACGTAACAATGATAAAACCGTGTTATTACAATTGTAACTGAGGAATGTTTGATTGTATTTAAAACAATCTTGTATCATAAACTATTAAATTGCTGAATTTATAAGTGATATTGTTTCATATCTACTTTATATCTCGCTGTTTTCACTTGCTGCATAAAACATATTTCAGATGGGCACAGCACAGAAACAATGAAGTTTGTTTGGAGTGAAGGTGCAGTGTCGTTGGCCGAGGATATAGAATTTCCTCAATTTTCTATCACTAAAATAAAACCTTACTCGTGTGAGAAAGATTACTATGGAAGTAAGTCTAGATAATCACATACATTTATACTGAGTGAACTCAACTCAAAATAGAGCATGCTCGTTGACTGGCTGTATTTTTTCTGTGGTTTACTTAGAATAACGATAGAAAAGTCATATTCAGATGCTCGTACATTGGTACCTTTTTTCTTTTTCTGACGACAGGGAGCGTGTTTTTCATTCTGTCTATGATACAAAAGAAAAGGAACATCAAGACACTCGACAATCCGGTTTATAGCCCCCTCGTACAAATCAGAGCGTCGATGCTCTTTCTATATCATCTTCTATGAACTTCGAATTATTTTACTAGTGCATCAATGTCTCATTAACCACATTGTATGACAATACTTAATTGAAAGTTTTATTTTGATAGGTCCGATCAATTTCTTATAAAACAACCCTCTCTAGTAAAGTAATGATCCATTGTTATACATGTACAAGTAATTATAAAAAGCTTTCAGCTGAACTCGTAAATAATTGAGATATTTTTATCAGTAACTTGAAATTGCTTTATTGTTGAAATAATTGAACAAAGAAAATGTGCTTTAATTGGCGAAAGTAGAGAAAATGCATCTGATATTGTTCAGTAAATTACGTTTGTACAGGTGTGTGGTCACTTCAATAGTTATCTTAAATCAACAAAATTAATATTGTATAGTAAGGCTATAAATCACGTATTGAGATTGAAGTATAAATGTTATGATGTCGTTACGACATTGATTGAAAAGACTGTGTACGAGATTTACGTAATCATCGTAATTACACGTATTTATTGTACATGAAGAGAATATCATAATAATGATTTAACACATTTACGTTCTTCCTTTGTTTCAGTTGTATACCCCTGTATAGGAGTGAAATTCATCTTGAAGAGAAATTATGCATACTATCTTATACAAATATATGTGCCAAGTATATTGATTGTAATATTATCCTGGGTGAATTTCTGGTTGGATTGTACATCAGTTCCTGCTCGAATCTCTCTCGGACTTTTGACTGTGCTAACCATGACTACCCAAAGTGCTGGAGCCAGAGCAAACCTTCCTAGAGTGTCATATGTGAAGGTTGGTAATTATATACTTTATACATGTACATACTGTATTTGAAAACAACAACAACTACGTGGATTTTTTTATTTTTGATATACATTTGTATTAAGGAATGTTACACACAAATGATTAAAAATGAATTGATGCACTCCACCATGCAGAGATTCAAATATAGAGTCAAGCGTATTAATATGTTCACATACAAGTAGACACTGTTTTTGGTATTACATGTACTTAATGAATACATGCAATTTCACGGAGTGTTCTTGTTTGCAATCAGAATACAGTCATGTTTACAGCATTACCTATTATTTTTCCAGGCAATAGATGTTTATATGGCAACATGTCTTACATTTGTTTTCCTTGGATTACTTGAATTTGCATACGTAAATGTTTTACTCCGAGCGGAAAAAAGAAAACCTCCCGAAAAAGCCAACACAGTTAGTAAGGAGAATGGAAATACAAAAGAGCCACCATTATCAAATGTGTCATCACAGGAAATAAGTACTCCAGTTCACGAGAATGATGTATGTTTCATTTTCTCAGTTAACATGTAAACGGCACATAGTATTTACTTCTTTTTCTTCTCAATATATTGATGAAATACATGTATGTAGCATTTAATGAGGTTTTTGTAAATACAGCATAACATTTGCTACTCCATTGGTAATGCTTAAATGTGCTTGAAACAAGAACGAAATAGAAGATTTTTATTTCATTATTACATTGTAAAAGCAAATATTACATTAATTGTTTCATATATCGGTTCTGTTCTTTAAAATTTGATATTTTACTGTTTAAGGTATCCGTTTCTATAACGAGTAATAAAAGAAGTTGCTCATGGTTCCAGCGATTATCTGGTTTAGGGAGGGCTCGACTAGTTGACAAGGTGTCACGTGTTCTGTTCCCTGCAGTGTTCTTAGTGTTTAACATCATTTACTGGATTTATTACTTCATGTGGGACCCCGAATTTGAAGAGAGTTGATTGATTTGGAAGCGAGTATAATACAATGTGTCTAATTTTCCCTATGTTGACCATAAAGCCGGTGATCACTTCTTAACATTGTCAAACTTATTTTCATTCACAATAGTATAAACGTGATATTGACCACCTGTGTTTCATTCATATGCAATAAACTTGATATTAAAACTGTGTGATAACGTTACTGTTTCGATTGTGTAATAAAGTGAGATTTTATATTGTATAACTGTATAAACATTTTATGCTACACTGTTTATCCCGTCTTGTCAAAAGTGAATGAAAATTGGAACGGCAATTTTACTAACAACATGGCTACTATTCTACGTTCAGAAATTACTATATTTAAAAATACATTTCAAAAATGTTACAACAAATTATTTTTCCAACTTATAAGGGAACAAATAATAATAAATACAACACTTTGTTAACTTATTTTAGTATATTATCATAATTATGTAGATTGTATATGTTAAGCATTTCATAAGTTATATCGTCACCAAAATAATATAACAATATAATAGTTTACTTGTATAACACTATTTAACTTTTTATACAGATATATTATTTATTAAATATTTCATGCACGTTGTATATTTATTGTATATCAAATGTGCTTTGATATGATGTAGAGATGAAGAAGACAGTTAACATTTCGTTCTAGTTGATATTGTTATAACGTAAACTAATATCCATAAAAACTCTCTTAGATCAGTTAGTCATCAAAACAACTGTTTGGATATCATTTATTATTCACAAATTTTATATAGATATTTGATAGAAGGACAAAATACATATAAACAATGTTGTGAGAGTATAGCTCTGTATGAACAATTCGGTATACTGGTAGTTCTGTGTATTCTGTATGAACGATTCGGTATACTGGAAGTTCTGTGTATTCTGTATGAACAATTCGGTATACTGGTAGTTCTGTGTATTCTGTATGAACAATTCGGTATACTGGTAGTTCTGTGTATTCTGTATGAACAATTCGGTATACTGGTAGTTCTGTGTATTCTGTATGAACAATTCGGTATACTGGTAGTTCTGTGTATTCTGTATGAACAATTCGGTATACTGGTAGTTCTGTGTATTCTGTATGAACAATTCGGTATACTGGTAGTTCTGTGTATTCTGTATGAACAATTCGATATACTGGTAGTTCTGTGTATTCTGTATGAACAATTCGGTATACTGGTAGTTCTGTGTATTCTGTATGAACAATTCGGTATACTGGCAGTTCTGTGTTTTTTGTATGAACAATTCGGTATACTGGCAGTTCTGTGTATTCTGTATGAACAATTCGGTATACTGGCAGTTCTGTGTATTCTGTATGAACAATTCGGTATACTGGCAGTTCTGTGTATTCTGTATGAACAATGCGGTATACTGGCAGTTCTGTGTATTCTGTATGAACAATGCGGTATACTGGTAGTTCTGTGTATTCTGTATGAACAATTCGGTATACTGGTAGTTCTGTGTATTTTGTATGAACAATGCGGTATACTGGTAGTTCTGTGTATTTTGTATGAACAATGCGGTATACTGGTAGTTCTGTGTATTTTGTATGAACAATGCGGTATACTGGTAGTTCTGTGTATTCTGTATGAACAATGCGGTATACTGGTAGTTCTGTGTATTCTGTATGAACAATGCGGTATACTGGTAGTTCTGTGTATTCAGTATGAACAATGCGGTATACTGGTAGTTCTGTGTATTCTGTATGAACAATTCGGTTTACTGGTAGTTCTGTGTATTCTGTATGAACAATGCGGTATACTGGTAGTTCTGTGTATTCTGTATGAACAATTCGGTATACTGGTAGTTCTGTGTATTCTCGACCACGGAACAATTGAATGAATGTAATTATTTCAGTACGATCAATATAATTAAATTTTACTGGGTATACTTCGCCTACGTTATGTGATGAATGTTTACTTTTGAACTTAAAAAGAAGTTCAGTGTATAGGCAAATATAAAAGATTACGATCAAACTGAACAGCCATGCGCAATTTCATCTTTTAAATCGAAATTCATTTACAATTGTATCGATCTGTAAAAAGATGTTATCCAGAACTCCGCAAATGTGGGTTTTCCCAGCTAATCCAACCTTTACCGTTAAATCTTCACGCATAGAACAAATTTTACGGGAGATTGTAACGAGAAAAGTTGACCCTTTTTGATGCTGAAATCTTTTAAAAGCAAATTTTGCTTCGTCATAAAGAAAAGACTTTACAATAGATTAGAAACGTTTAATCGTATACCATGCACAGTCTGTCTAGAGCATGCTTGTTGATTGGCTCATTTTTCTGTGGTTTACTTGTTGCCACGAAAGATAACGATCGAAAGTCATATTCAGATGCTCGTATATTGGTAACTTTTTATTTAGGATTTAATATTGTAACGGCAGGAAAGTGATTTTGTTTTTGTCTATGATACAAAAAGAACACCAGAACACTCGGCAATCTGATTTATATTCGGGGGCTTGGCCCCCGTATGTGTATGTATTGTCAGTTACATGAATTATGATAATACTGTCGTATATGTATTATCAGTTACATGAATAATGATAATACTGTCGTGTATGTATTATCAGATAAATAAATTATGATAAAACTGTCGTGTATGTATTATCAGTTACATGAATTATGATAATACTTTCGTGTATGTACTATCAGTTAAATGAATTATGATAATACTGTCGTGTATGTATGTATGTGTGTATTACCGGTTACATGAATTATGATAATACTGTCGTGTATGTATGTATTATCGGTTACATGGATTATGATAATACTGTCGTGTATGTATGTATTATCGGTTACGTGAATTATGATAATTCTGTCGTGTTTGTATGTCAGTTACATACATTATGATAATACTGTCGTGTATGTATGTATTATCAGTTACATGAACTATGATTATACTGTCTTGTATGTATGTATTATCGGTTACATGAATTATGATAATACTATCGTGTATGTATTATCAGTTACACATGCTAATACTGTCGTGTATTATCGGTTACATGAATTATGATAATACTGTCGTGTATGTATATCAGTTACATGAATTGAAATAATACTGTCATGTTTGAATTATCATCAGTTATATGAACTGTGATAATATTGTCGTGTATGTACTACATTGTATCAGTAACACAAATTATGATAGTACTGTTGTGTATGTAATATAGGTTACCTGATTTGAAATAATAGATCTACTGTTGTGTTTGTATTATCATCAGTTATATCAAATGGTATAATACTGTCGTATATGCATTATCAGTTACACGAAAAATGATACAACTGTCGTGTATGTATTATCAGTAAAATGAATTATGATAAAACTGTCGTGTATGTATTATCAGTTAAATGAATTATGATAATACTGTCGTGTATGTATTATCAGTTAAATGAATTATGATAAAACTGTCGTGTATGTATTATCAGTTAAATGAATTATGATAAAACTGTCGTGTATGTATCATCAAGAACATGATAATACTGTCGTGAATGTATTATCATCAGTTACATGAAATGTGATAATACTGTTGTGTATCTGCTATCATCATTTACATGAATTATGATAATAATTTCGTGTATATATTATCGGTTACATAAATTATGATAATATTGTCGCGCATGTTTGTTTTATCTGTTACATGAATAATGATAATACTGTCTTGTATGTTTGTATTATCGGTTACATGAATTATGATAAAACTGTCGTGTATGTATGTATGTATTACCAGTAACATACATTATGAAAATACCGTCGTGTATGTATTGTCAGTTATATGAATTATGATAATACTGTCGTGTATGTATGTATTATCGGTTACATTAATTATGATAATACTGTCGTGTATGTATATATTAACTTACCATTCACATGAATTATGATAATACCGTCGTGTATGTATTATCAGTTACATGAAATTTTGTGTTTCTTTTGTATATTATATCAATTATAAATTACGTGAAACATAGTAATGATTACATTTATTTTTTCATTACCACCGTCTTTTATGTTGTCAGTCAAACATTATGATATTCTCGCCTGTAACTGCGATAACTTGATGGGAGAGGACGTTAATTAATGAATTATAACATATTTACCAGCAGCATGAAATATGTTTGATCATTTCACGTGTTACTAAGCATAGTTAGTGTTATCTTGTATTTGAAATAATCTCATTTAGAGATAAATGCTTTAGAAAAAAATGACAGTATGCTTATATACAAAAAGAAAACATACCAAACGTTTTGAAATGTAACTACCTTTGTCATTCAATCTTCTATGAGCCATTATTACAGATTTCTATTCTAGATATGCCGTCCACAAAATGACTTTGTAGGTATTTTGGTTTTATTGAATTTTAAGATTTAACACTGATATTCAATTCAATGTTTATTTGGCTTATACAATCTAAAAAAACAACAAAAAAACATGAGTTGCCTAACTGGGTTTTGAACCCAAACCTCTCGCTTCCTAAACGAGCGTGTAACCCTTGGACCACGGAGAAAACAGCCTGAAGCAAACCACATTATTCTATATTAAGGTTTGTAATCCTTATTAATTTCGAGATACTTTGTTCACGGTAAACCTGTTGTTTAACACTGATGTAAATAACAATGGAGCTTAATATAAGCATGTAGGGTATATCTGTGAAATAATTTAGCAAAAATCTTCTCACTACTCTTTGTGCAATATGCGCTGAAGTGTGGCTAAAACAGCGCTTTGTTTTCGTTGATTTAATTACTTATGGTAGAAATTGATTAACGATCGTAGACTGCCTAAATTCGTCCCTGTTCTAGAGTCAACATCTCAGAACGTTTAAATAACAAATGCTCATTTAGGCGATAACAATAATCCGAAGCTTTACGGTAATAGCCGAGTAATCTTCAATGATTAAAATGATATTCATCCGCGTAACAAAATTATTTTTAGAAATCTTCGATCAATCGGGAACTTTTTTTTTCCCTGAAAAGGTTTAAAAATTAATGCGCCTGTCATTTGACAATCTTTACGCAGTTATTTCCCCTATTTCCCCTTTTCGGCGTTAGTGTACTTACAAAGGGAAGTAACCGCTTCTAGGAGTTCGTGACGGATTACTTGCGGATTTCGAAAATAAGAATATCAGGGTCTTTAATTACGCTATCATTATTTGTTTGGTCTGACGACCCAAACAAATAAAAACTGCATTTGTTACTTAAGTGGTAAACATTCTATGTACAGTAAATTTTTTAGCTTGAATGACTTTTAACAAGTAAGTTACAAGTAACTTGTAAACTTCAGAACCCACACAGTCGGAAGTATAATAGATCTTGTTATTTCAGAGACAGTAAAAGGAGAAGACATTCTGTGAACTTGCAGCTTTCTTATCACACCATTCTCTAGTGATTATTATTACACAAGTACATGTGTACATAGATAATATAAAGAATGAATCTGTATATTTCTGCAATTTTCAAAGATATGAACCTTGTTGAGGTTTAGGGGAAAATCAACATTGAAACTGAAGACAAAGATACGTTGCCGAACAATTTGGAGACGAAATTTAACAAGCTCTTGTCAAACATGCCTTATAAAAGAAAAGAAACACTAGACTTTGTCATACACGAAAGCCATGGTTAAGTGAAAAATACAAGACGAAAATGTGAATGACTGGAGAAAAACAAACAACCTGATAATAATAAGAACTTTAAAAGTAGCAAAAGGCAAATATAATTTCGAACTTAAAACGTGAAAGTATATATAATTGACTTTAAACGGGACTAAAAAAAATTATAAATTTCTTCCGGAAAAAGCTATGCCTGCGGGTTATGGTAACACTATCGCAGATCAGTTCGTTGGTCATTTTATGAATAAACTTACAAAATAAAAAATTGATGTTGAGCAATGTGAACGCTTTGAATCGCCCGTTAAAACGTTCAATCTTTTAAAACATTTAACGGATTGACAGAAGAGAAAGTGAGAAAGTTTATAAATCAGCATATGTCTTAACAACGTATATCCATAAAACTTTCATCAAAAAAATCAATGGCTCTGGTGGAAAAGAGCGACTGTAAGACTGTTGTTAAAGGTGTATGGGTTAAGAAATTATTTTTTTTATTTCATATTATATATAGATCAGTTGTTTACTTTAGAAATCGTCGAAAAAATTACCTTCATAGAGCTCAACTTTCGGAATCGAATGGTCCGCTTGTGTAAAATCAATCGGGCTGAGAATATAAACAATAAATTGATAAATTTGTACCATCATTTACTCTTCTTCCAGTCAACCATTTCCGCTTTCAATTAAAATCGTAATTAGCGGAGCATTACTTATTTACAGACTTTTGTGCAAGATGGTTTTAAAGAAAATTCTTACAACATTTATATAAAGTAAATTAATTTGTGTGCTGCTCTTTTTATATACAATATATCAAAGCTCTGAAAAATGGAAACCAGCGAATTATTAGAAACAGAGTATTGACAAATGTAAAATCTTATTACTTAGAATACATGTTTTTTTTAACTAATTTTAATACACAAATTTAATTAAATACAAACATGGGTAATACAAATGAAATGTTATTTATAAATTTGGCGCGAGCAGTTATCATAGTAGTGTCATTCACCTCATTCAATTGTCACACATTGCCGATCAATTAAAGCCGATCAGAAATCAAAATTTGAAAAATGTTTGTCCATAATTATAAGCCTGTCCATTTTGTATTTTAACGTTGTATATTAAGACTTGGATATAGATATCCCTGCCATTTAGCCTATCATGTTCTCTTCTCTTGTGACGGTAATGGCTTTTTTGGGCTGGTTGTCGTCACAGAATCTGACCATAGTTAATAACTATGTCGTTTAACTATGTTGTCGTTTCCAAGGCAGCATTTCCGGATGATCATTTGTAAATATTTCAAACAGGCCCTATTTTTAGAATTACTGCGCATATATGTTTACCTGACCAATTTACCACATGCGGAACGCCTTATGGACATTTAATAAACTAGCTACCGCATCATTCATGTCGTTTCAGTCTTCAGTCATATAGACTGAACTCTTAGCTTTTGAAAACTAATCGTTCAATTTAATTGATAATAAGAGGTCATATTTTCAATGCCTTTTTATTTATCTAAATATAAACTTTTGAAACATTCACATGACAGGGGTGTAGCATAATTATATGTATATGTATTTATAGGATCTTTGGGCACGCACATTTTAATTATATTTTTGCAAGTGCGTTTTGGCGTATAATATTATTTAATTCAAATAAATATGTTCAGGGAATTGTAAGACATTTTTTCATTTTCCTAGAATAAGTTTAGGCCCCGGCATACACGGTCTAAATGAAGCTATGCTTCTGTTTGTGGTGTGCTTGTTTTGTGCTAGGATGTGTGAGAGATATTCCATCTTTACGTTATCTCTGAACAAACTTTATTAAACTAAGTCTACAATTTTCATATAATATATTAATTGATGCTTTCATTGTTTCATAGGGAGAAATAGATCCATACACTAACATTTTATTTGATTTACAACACAGTTAACCAAATTTTGTTAGAAAATATTGTGTGTTGAACATTTTTTTTATTATAATTCACTAATCTATAATTCAAATTGTAAAGATTGTAGTCATGTAAGGATCTATGAATGTAGACTAACTACAGTGTATATAGAAATCGAAGTACTTAAAAGGCGGGGTTCGGATTATATGAAAATAGAGGATATTAAATAAGTTTACATTTAATACTGACTTTATTGATAATATTATTTTATTCTACAAGTTCAATAAATTACGTAATGAATCTACACGAATATAATATTCTATTTTTCATATAACCAACATAAGAACTGCTTTACAGTAAAGAAAATCTCTTTCTGTTATAAGCGTACAATGCTCACATTTAGCGCGTCTTTACGCTATGTTTATAATTATAACGCAAAGGACGTCACGTCAAAGTATATGCACGTCCGTGCAATACCGTTTTACGCATAAGCAAAAAAGGGATGTGATAATTATTATTGATATTGTCCCAGGTATTTTGGTTGTTCAACATTCAACATTTTATTGAACTTAGGATCAAATCTTAAATAATGCCCTTCAGCCAACCATATATTTTATCATGTGCGAATATCGTTTGGTGGTACAACCAACTACCGGGTTATACCAAATAGGCAAATAATAACAGTCTACTACTTTAATATTAATATCACTTACATTTTACATTTATAACATTTATTATTAATAGACTGAAATTTAATATCATTTCTGTATCTTTCAATATTCATGGGCATGTGATTCGCGTGATAAAAACGGAATATTACATTAAATGTTGTTTTCAAATTATTTTGTTTTGAAATATGCATCGGTTTTAATTGCGTTTACTTAAACTAACTGCTCCCCATTCGGTCATGCAATGCAAAAGTTAATATTTAATAAACTGTTCCAGCTTACATACAAAACATACAATATATGTCTAAATTTCATAGTATGCATGTTTAAAATAGTATCATTTTCTGTAACTTAATAAAAGGGACCGTGCCTTTTACAACATTTTTAGGACAGACGAAAAAGGGAAAATGGTTTGATTGGAGGAGAATTGTAATGGGGAACCTGTTGCGAAATTTGGACTCGCTGAAATGACTGAAATCAGTACTGAGTTAATTTTGTATTTTAATTCAAACCAATGCAGATAACTTGCAAAACGCCATAATATCACGGTATACAATCTTGAACATTAAAATCCCGAAGGAGTTTTTTATACTAATAATGGCATTCCACCTGATACACTTCAAACATAATGACGTAATTTTTATAAGAAAATAGTATTGTCATTGACAAAATTAAGCCAGAAATCAACAAGATGTCCGTTGGAGCAATGTTCTGACAAATAAAGTTCAAAAGCATTTTATCAGTTTAGTCAAACATCTCATATTGAGAAATTTTGATTGAAAATTTAATATTTATATTGGTGAAACCATTACATTGGTGAAAAAAAACCTTTTAAATACATCAAATTAAATCACTTTAAATGAAAAAGCAACGACACATACACACACATAATAATAACGATTATGATTTAGCCTTAATTTTATGCCATATATGCGGTACATTTATGTTTTAATTACACTTGTGCTCGTGTGCTCTTTCAGTTAGTTGTATATATGCCGTGTAACCCCAACACTATGCTAAGATTCGAATTCTTAAGTTTTTGCATAGGCCTACAACATAAGCTTGGAGTAAAAAAAACAAGACATTATTGTGATAACTGTTCGGAAATAAAATAATATCAACATGTACATATACATATAAAAATTTCATGAAAAAAAATGGCATAAATATTTTGAATTACATTAATAGTAAATGTTTTTTTTATTTAATTATATATATATTTTTTAAAAGTTGTTATAAGGTATATACGTGTGTATATTCAGAATACATGTATATATATAAAAAGTTGTACATTTCGTCTGTTAATCTGTATTGTCAAACACGTCTCTTATTACATTATTTTGTCAATATTTTCCTTGTGTGTTATATATTAAAGCTGTATTACAATAAGATATGACGTCGTTATATAACTATAGAGACATGAACATGTCATTTTACATACTGATTATGATCATCAAATTAAACATAACCGGAGTGTTTTTATCTATTAAGCCATATAACATAATACACCGTTTATTTCTACAATGAATGTTCAACATATAAAGTCAAGTTTAAATTTCATCAGTAATATTCAGTTAGATTCTATTATAATGTAAAATAGAGTATTTTAAATTAAACATAATTAAACATAAGTAAACATTCATTGCGAGGATTTACTACACTTGTGAATATATAATAAGATAAAGTGAAAGTAACGTACGGTAGTACGTTCATTATGTTACATAAAGATATACGGAACATAATAAGATGTACATAGTGTTTGTTAAAGTGTTTTGTAAAAAAATGCAATTCGGACGTGACTTCAATGATACTTCAGTGAAATATGGTAATATTGTTGAACATATTTGCAATACTGACTCAGTCATATCACATTTTTACAACTTAATAAAGGTTTGTGGAAAAAATTGAATAGGGTATAAAATGGATGTACATGTATAACGAAAATACGCTGGTCGCCTATTAATTTACTATAAAACTATAGAGATCAATTTTCTAATTTTATATTTACATGTATATCTTACAGTACTAATATAGGAATATCGTATGCTATTAAAAGGCTACATGCTAATATTTTCTATTAGATGTAATGACATTCACGTGAAAACATGTAGGATATCAATTGATTATGGAATATAGTTCGCATGTTTTCCGGTTTGATGCAAATATCCGTAAAATTAAACTGCTTTTGAAGACATTAAAATGTGTTTTGCTTTTAGGTTGATCATCACACTGAAAAACGTGAAGGTCAAATAGACACGTCAGATAGACATAAACAAATTAAGTGTCATTCAGAACAAAATACAACATTTATTCTAATCATCAAATAAAAATAAACATTTTGTCTTACAAAACAAACACAAACGGAAGGTCTAAAATAAACTTTTTTATGAAATATCACTGATAATATTAAAATGGAATATAAACAGAATGTTAATTCTATAGTAGAGCTTCTTCAATAAAGAATTGGTATATTCTACAAACGGTAGAATAGAAATCTGTAAATGATGAAAATCTATCAAATATTTGCCTCATGTAATTAGCACTTTTATCCGAGTTGTATGTTTCATTATTTACTGTACTGTGTTATTTGGTGTGGAGGATATAGAAATGTAAAAATTATCATTAAGCAATAACGACTTGTTTAAGATATAACACTTACATGTAATATAACTAATGCTAGTTGTTTCATCACGAATGTTGTTTATTAATTTTACATAACTGATAATGCGATAAAATTAATTAAATTCTGCTAATTAATTCTGTTCTGATGAAATTAATGTTGATTTGAAACTAGTTCTGCTATTAGAAGCAGTCGCTGTACGATTATACTCAGCGAGGGTTGAGTCTATTTGAGCCATATAATATGTAAGAAATATCAGCTTACATTCATATAAAAATATATATATATATATATATATATATATATATATATATATATATATATATATATAGCAGGAACTCATTGATTGAACACCAACATAGGTATGATGGTTAAATAATTAACTCTTGTATAGATAGTGGAGAGAGGTTCGCGAGGATTAAATATTAAAGATGTAGCATCATTTAAAACGCTCAATAAGTGGGAGATATATCAATAAATGTTTTTGAAAAATATGTGTGTCAAAGTTTAAGAAATTTTTTTAAAATGTTACATTTAAAAGATCACCAGATACCCAGCTTGCAATAATTGAACTAGTTTAAGTGAAATCATAGACAGTGTGTTTTGAACATTGATAATTCTGTACTCTATTTATATTGATAATTGGATTATTTGAAATATTTGAAACATTATTGAAATATGAATATATCTGCCAAACAAATTTTATTGACATGGGTGGCACTGGTAAATATGCGAGGTGCAGTTTGTCTAAAGGATTATTCATCTAATATTACAATGTAAGTAACATTTTATTATATCAAAATTAATTCCTTTTTAATTTCCTGATTATTGGAAGGTACTCGATCGAAATTTAAACATTTTCATAGTTAGTTAGTAAGTTACTTTATTATTTTAAAATTGTTGTCTTCAATCTAAAGGTAATGGAAAGTAAGTAAACAAATACCCGTTCTGGTATTCAATAGCTTTTCAGTTTTAGATTGAACTGCGCTTGAAGAGAGTTCATAAAGTGAAAACTGTCAAGGTTTATATTTATTGTTACCAACCACCTCTCCCTTTACATTGAATCTATCAAATTATAACTATTAATTAATAAGTTCATTCTAGCAAAAATTATCAATGCCTTGGTAGATCAAATAAAATCTTTGAAAATTCTCAAGATCATTCTACGGTGTATAAAAGAAACTTTCAGCTTCATCATATAACATAAGGTTATTGTAAAAAAAGGTTCTTTATTACGGCAATATAAGGTCATGTTCGCAGCATGCTCCAGTTTACTTACTGAATATAGAACAAACTAATTAGCTTGCAGTATAAAACTGGTCAATTTATTCTGTTCTCAGATGTCCGAATCAGTTTATAATGTTCGTCTATAACTAAATAATCCTCGGGAGGTTTTCTGAGAAGAATTTGTTAACTATTACATATTGATCTGTGGATGGTCAGTTAAAAGAAGTAATTAGTGTATCAGAGGAATAGTGATAAACTATAAATTGTCCATACGGATTTCTAAATAGTTCGTTATATTTCCCCAAGATAGAAAATCTTATTAGTGTGTTAATACATGGGACAAATTGCATAGAGACAAGGGAATGTCTCAACAATGCCAATTGCCAGTTATCACATGTTTGTTTGTTTACTTAAAGTAAAAACGAGGTCAAGTCTGACAAAGAAAAATAAATGTAATATTAATTAGTTTATTGTTATTTATGACATCTAAACAATAGAATTGTTTGTTTCAGGTCCACAATTCTGGAAGAGATATTCGAAAAATATGACAAGAAGTTACCTCCTAGATATGATAAAGGTAGATCTAACATCGAACCTGATTATTATTATACAGGATATATCAGAATCGAGCAAATTTACCATTGTTACAGTTTCATACTTTTAGACCTTTACAACTGGGGCAGCAATGGGCAATATTAAGATAAGTATCAAGCTTTGCGCCTTCAGCCACTGTTCATAAACTATCTAAAGAAACTAGCATATATGAGTATACTTCTAGTCTATATATAATTTTATATCTGCTTTATATGAAAAGAAATTTCGAACTTATAACCTTAATAAATCAATATGTTTCAGACGGTGCCGACAGACAGGTTCTAGTTATTGTCAGTATATATGTGATCTCTATGTACTCTATCAGTGAAGCGAACATGGTAAGGACATATAAAATAATATATACATATAAAATAATTTTAGATGTAAATTTAACAATGCCTTCATGAGAGTGGAATTTAGCCCCTGTTTTGAAATGAAAAGACAATAATAATTAGACATGATTGTGTTCTATAATGACCTTTAACTTGGTAACCTAGTATAATATGTTTAACCTGGTGAATTTTTTTAAGGAACAACAACTTACTGTTAATAAAGTTTTCAAAAAATCTTATCAATAACTAATTGATATCTCTAGTCACAGGTCCTGGCTTGATATCTCTAGTCACTGGTCCTGGCTTGATATCTCTAGTCACGGGTCCTGACTTGATATCTCTAGTCACGGGTCCTGACTTGATATCTCAAGTCACGGGTCCTGGCTTGATACCTCTAGTCACGGGTCCTGACTTGATATCTCTAGTCACGGGTCCTGACTTGATATCTCTAGTCACGGGTCCTGGCTTGATATCTCTTGTCACGGGTCCTGGCTTGATATCTCTAGTCACGGGTCCTGGCTTGATATCTCTTGTCACGGGTCCTGGCTTGATATCTCTAGTCACTGGTCCTGGCTTGATATCTCTAGTCACTGGTCCTGGCTTGATATCTCTAGTCACGGGTCCTGGCTTGATATCTCTAGTCACGGGTCCTGACTTGATATCTCTAGTCACTGGTCCTGACTTGATATCTCTAGTCACGGGTCCTGACTTGATATCTCTAGTCACGGGTCCTGGCTTGATATCTCTAGTCACGGGTCCTGACTTGATATCTCTAGTCACGGGTCCTGGCTTGATATCTCTAGTCACTGGTCCTGACTTGATATCTCTAGTCACTGGTCCTGACTTTTAAAATAAATGGCATGGCACACGTTTCAATCCCAGCAAGCATGATGAAAGTGTTACATAATGATTTTCTAAATTCATGAGCTAGTAGTAATAAACGAATTTATTGTAAAACCATAAAATGGCTTTCTTGATAGCCATTGATCTTTTCGCAAACTCTCTCATGAGCAAAGTTGTTTCATGCCAACAGTCATTATAAATCTGTAATGATAATACAGTGACACACGTCTGCTCACTTATTGTAGGTTGTAGATCTGGTATAAACATTAAGTTCATGGGTTATCAAGAATTTCTTTAATCAAAACATTGGCAAGTTAATACCTGGCTGAAAATACCTTCACATTCCTATCCTTAGAATTAACGGACATCTTTTAAACTTTTATGTTATTATACGTATTACATTACATTACGTTACGTACATAATGTCATTTAGTTACGTAGTTTTGTGAACTTTCCGTAACGTCATGCATTATAGTTAGTCCCGTTTTTTATGATTTAAGTAATTTTTTAGGATTATTCTATGAGTTTACATCTACGAGAAAGTTGGGTGGACGAGCGTCTAACATACACAGATGTGTTAAATTTGACAAGACTTGAATTAGATTCGTCATTGTTTGACAAAGTGTGGGTTCCTGATTTGTATATATTGAATGAAAAATCATCCAATTATCACGAAGTTACAGTCCTAAATAAAATGATTCACGTTTATCCTAATGGTACAGTTCAACTTAGTGCAAGGTGAGTATTTAATTGTAATATTGTAATGTCTTTACAAATTTACCTCACATACAGTCTTTCTAGTCCTTAGGTAATAATAATGATTTATTTCAATTTTAAATGACATCTTGTAAAAATATTGTGATCTAATTTTATTTTGATGTATCGTCTTAGCATATCAGTCATACATTTATAATTTAGTCATTAAGCTAAGTCAAGTCTTTATTGAGCAACGATTTTCTCAACCTGTATAAAATAACTTGTGAGTCGTCTGCAAATGACAGCCGTCCACGTAAATATTTGAATCCACAGATTTAATTAGGTAGATATATAGAGTAATAAAAGGCAAATAAATATATATAGAGTAATGAAGGGCAGTTACATAGAGCAATGGATGGCAGATATATAGAGTAATGAAGGGCAGTTTCATAGGGCAATGGATGGCAGATATATAGAGTAATGAAGGGCAGATATATAGATTTATGAAGGGCAGTTTCATAGAGTAATGAATGGCAGATAAATAGAGTAATGAAGTGCAGATATAAAGAGTAATGAAGGGCAAATATATAGAGTAATGAAAGGCAGTTACATAGAGTTATGAAGGGCAGATATATAGAGAAATGAAGAGCAGATATATAGAGTAATAAAAGGCCGATATATATAGGATAATGAAGGGCGGTTACATAGAGTAATGAAGTGCAGATATAAAGTGTAATGAAGGTCAGATATATAGAGTAATGAAGGGCAGTTACATAGAGTAATTCAGTGCAGATATATAGAGTAATGAAGGACAGATATAAAGAGTAATGAAGGCCAGCTACATAGAGTAATGAAGGGCAGTTACATAGAGGATTGAATGACAGATATATAAAGTAATGAAGGACAGTTACATAGTTTTGAAGGCAGTGCATTGTTACAACGCCATAGGTAAGTTATAACATAGTACAATAATAGACATACAATAGATATAATACAATACTGGGTAACATGATTATAGGAAAGAAATAAGGAATTAATGAGCTATTTCTTAGAATCTGTATCTTGATCAGCTATATATCTGTTTACAGAGTGACTGGTCTTTTTTCGTGTTCAATGAATCTACAAAAATATCCGTTTGATACACAGTCTTGTTTCCTTGAAATAGAAAGTTGTAAGTAAATTTTGTTTGACTTATCATTATGACTTTATTAGAGGATACTGCATTCAGTGTTTGAAATTTTTAATTAAAATATGTAATTATAAGAGCTAACAATTGTCCACTTTTGAACTTTTAAAACTTTTCGAATTTCCATTAAATAGACGCCTTTCTTATTTAAAAAGTGCTCAAATTAATTTCATACAATAAAACCCACTTCATTAAAAACATATGCTCTGGAATTGACGAATCACAAATTTAATACAAACATTATCATTTAGCCAACACAGTTACTTTAAGTCTAGCTAATTCTATGAGATGAACAGAATTTTATTTAAAAATCGCATGTTTTGCAAAACGTGATGTTGCACTGTTATTTTTGTTAAATACTGAAAACTGTGTTCCAGTAAATGTACATGTAATATGTGTCAAATGGACATGAATGAAATTTATGTATTATATACATTAGAATAAGATGAGAAGAAGTTTTGTAAATTGATTATCATGATAAATTTAAACATGTATTTCAGATGGACATAGTACAGAAAATATGAATTTTGTATGGAAGGCTGACGCGGTATCTGTTGCTAAAGATATAGAATTCCCACAATTTTCTTTAACAAGGATCGAGCCAGCTAACTGTCAGAAAGATTATTACGGAAGTATGTATTCAAATTTGTCAAATTCTTTTCTATTTTACTTATTAAACTAAAGTAAAGCAAATTGGAAGAAAACAAAATAAAGGTAGTGAGCCTATAAATTTTTCACATTCAAAATATACAAATATTTGGCAAGCTTCACGTATCAAGACTCACTTTTCAATATGTACAAGTATAAATATCGTCCGGCACGTTTAATTCATCGTTTATTCAAAATTTTATATCCTAAAACAATTCAAACATTATCATTATTTCCAGTTTAAATCACCAAAATACATTTATATTGATGTGTTAAATATGTTTCATGTATTTTATTTACTTTGCAGTTTTCTTTCCATGCATCAATGTAAAGTTCACATTAGAGAGAAATTATGCGTATCACATCTTACAGATATATATACCCAGTGTCCTCATTGTTATTCTCTCATGGGTCAGCTTCTGGTTAGACTGTACCTCTGTGCCGGCTCGAGTCTCACTCAGCCTGCTCACTGTACTTACAATAACGACACAAAGTTCTGGTGCCAGAGCAAATCTCCCACAGGTGTCTTACGTAAAAGTAAGTATACAAGTGTGTATTGTAGTTATAGTCTACAGCTCACACTGATTCTCGGCACAGACATTTGGGGTTTGGAGCTCAAAACGCCTTTAAAATCCAAATAAAATGCACATTTGTCAATCCCAGCACATGTACTGATCATATATATCAAAAAATCTTAATATATGCCGTTTTGAAAAAAAATCATATTTCAACAACTATAATAATACACAAGATAAAAATGTTCGCCGGAAAAAATCCGCACCCCTACCGTCATAATCACCATGTATTTTAATCCATTTCCAATATTTTCACATAATCCTTTGGTTCATCGACACAGAAGATATAATTCTTCACGATGATGGTCAATTTTAAACTTCAACGGTAATATAAACAACGCAACAGCCGAAATAAACATCAATATTATCGCCGTTTTTTTTCCAACGACAAAATCTTTCGATAAATTCAATGGACCAGACGGCTATGAACGAAGCTATCCGATTATGTGGTTCCCAAACTTAAAAGCGCTGCGCATTTTGCACACGGCAAAGCTGGGGCCACATAATCGGATAGCTTCGTTCATAGCCGTCTGGTCCATTGAATTTATCGAAACATTTTGTCGTTAAAAAAAACGGCGATAATATTGATGTTTATTTCGGCTGTTGCGTTGTTTATATTACCGTTGAAGTTTAAAATTGACCATCATCGTGAAGAATTATATCTTCTGTGTCTTTTGTCATACTACCTCCCGTTGTCATATTACAGCTTATAACTTACTATGTTTAGAAATAAACGTTGGTGAGTTTATTTGAAATAATAATTGAAATGTTTTTATTTCTAGGCTATAGATGTGTACATGGCGACTTGCCTAGCGTTCGTATTTTTAGGTCTGCTAGAGTTTGCATGTGTAAATGTGTTGACTAGAAAAGAGAATAAGTATCCCCTACAAGAGAAAAAAATACAAATCAATTCTGTCAGCCAAAACCACGAAAACTTAGTAAGTGATATATTTTGTGCTTGATATTTATGCCCATTCTTTCATCTTCAAGTAGAGCTGAATAAACTATAAATATCAAAACATTGACTGTTATAATGGTGATTGACCAACACTTGATATTGAAAAAAGTTTAGTTTTGCTGCCTTATTCAGATGTTAGTTAGAAATATAGTTTGATAAGAGAGAAAGTAATCAGTTAAATACATCTTTTAATAAAGTATTCACTACTATGTTTCTTAAGAATTTTCAATTTGTACATTTTTATTTTTCAACAGGAGATTGAAGATAACAAGGAGACACGGCACTGTGAAATAAAATGTTTTAGTCGATTATCAAATCTCGGTCGTGCTCGGCTAGTGGATAAAATATCACGTGTATTATTTCCGTCAACATTTATATTATTCAATTTAGTATACTGGTTTTTTTGTTTTAAATCTCGTATTTAAAATACGTATATAAAGGAGACGTGTTCACGTGATGTCACATATAAACAGACGAAACAATGACATTGATTACTGTTTCCCCCTAGCGTTCGTTGTTGCCAGATAAAAGTATGGACCAGACAGAAAGAGAATGCACTGTAACACCGCATAACAGAGCTGCCCGATGCCGTTTATATGCGGTGATTTTCAACGCAAAGCTGACCATGCTTACGTGGCTAAAAACAAACTTTCGCCACATAAAACAAATGAAAACACATACAAAAGTGATTAGTTGTTTCGATAAGGTTTCATCATCAAGATCAATTGCATCTGCCCTGCATTTATGACCACCATCACAATTATTTCTGCTTTTTCAAGATCACATCAGTGGCGGAGAACCGAATCATTATGTCTCCACTATCCCGACACTTTCTATGTAACACAAATAGCTACTGACATTGCTAAAGTCATTACCATCGTTTCTGTTGAGGTCTTCTAACGGTTAAGTTAATCCTCTTGTGTAGCAAAAAGGCACATGTAAGTAATTTTTGCCGCTACACATGGTCGCCCTGTTTATGCGTTAAAAATCAAACGTTTATGCGATGGAGCTAAATGCGGTGTTAAAATGCACATCATCAGAAAACTTTTAGTTTAAAATTGCTTTAGCGAATTTGTTTCTCTATGTCAAATAATTTGATTGTATTTATCAGTTTAAATTATGTGTTGTATTACTTAAAATAATATGATGATTGGCATAGTATTAAATGCAAACAACATTATATTATGTTTATGTAAGTATTTTATTTTGGAAAAATTTATACAAGTTATAAAGCGACTTTGTTAAATGTCTGTTAAAAATGTAAACATGTTGAAAAATGTAAAGATAAGTGGGAGTTTGTTTTTATTGTCTAATGGTGTTTGTTCATAAACTGTCTCACGTGTTTATCAAAGTTTGCTCTTCTTATGTTCTCCTGCTCCTCAACAACTGCTCTCACTCTATCATCATTGTAACCACGTGATCCACCAGCACATGGCACTCGCATTTCTCTTTCCTCCAGCTGTACTCGCATTTTATCCAAGTTGCGTTTCTCACGTACCTGCCTCTTTTCCTCTACATCTCTTCTCAGTTCGTCAGTAAAATTACCACCTTCAAAATTCATATTACAAAATTAGAATTTCTTAGGATATTCATCACTTAAGATACATCTGCGAGACCTTTCCCTTAACATTAAGACAACACTGATTATTTTCACAATATCCATTTGTTTTAATTAGTTGATGGCGAAATCATTGACGTAGACGTAGAAATCACGTAAAATTTACGTTTATATAATAGATTCCCACAAGTCTTTCATATCCCGATACCATTATTACAGAAGAAAATCATCTATATGCTCTTATATATTCCATCAAAGCACTGTGGGCACTTATCTTTGTTCTGCAAAAATCCCATATTTATTTATTTATTTTATTACTTTATTTCCTCTTGGCTTTCTATGGATTTTACATTACCATGACACTGAACTATTTTAAAGTAGGAAGATGTTCGGTCTCTAGTAATCTCTAGTGGACTCTAGTAAAATTGATTTAATGTTTTACAAAAACGATCGGCTATTTCATCTAAATGTTAATTGTATAAAATGAAAATGTTTACTATAGCAGGTTACAATTGCCTAAGAATAAAGGTGATAGTATTCATATTATTTTATATTGTAATATGAATTACTAGCGTATTATTGTTATTGATGTTGTTATTTTAATTGGTGTTGCTATTTGTTCCTGGGAAAATTATGATGTGTTATTTGTAGTGTAAGGATCTGACATTCTAGTATAATTCTGAAATGTACTTACAACAGAACTTATGATGAAATCCAAGTGACATGGTGAAATCCTATAGCTTCATATTTTGTTGACTTCTACAAGAAAAATATGCACTTACCTGATTGACAAAGGACTCTGTTTTGACACTTTGCAATTTAAGCTGGTAGAATTGTTAAACTTACCTTTATGCATAGCAGAAAACTGATTTACTCATGTTTCGTCTAATGACAGACATCTTTGAAATCTGTCACTTCATATTTTATATTGAAGATTTCTTATTGCCGCCATTGAAATCCAAGATTTCAGATTCAGAAATCCGGCCGACTGTCCATTGGAGGATTTCTGATTTCTTTGATTTCAAACACCGAACCTTTTTAAAGTCAGAATCCAACCAATGTTGTCACGTCGGTCTTGACCTCCAAGTGATGTAAATAAAGATTTAAAACCGCCAAAATTAAAATTCAATAAACATCTTACAAACGACATTGTTATCCAAACTTGTAAGTTGGTATGTATTTATATCCAGTATTATTAACTCACTAGACACTTACATGTTATAAACTTAGAAAACTGTATAAGAATTGTATTTATTTTCCCCATCCTGACAAACGTTTACAGTAGTTTTTACGATTTTAAACATTTTTATGCTCATGATTTGTATTATCTATCTATCAATAAATCAATAAAGATTTTATTATTATTTCATTATTTTTTATTTTATTATTTATTATTATTATTATTATTATTCATTATTATTATTATTATTATTATTATTATTATTATTATTATTATTATTATAATCGTCTTAAAATCGTGGCTGATTCGTAGGAGCTTATAATCATGTATTGTGTAATAATGAAATAATGTCAATACACATGTATTTTATTATTTACCTTGACAAATAAAAATCGTGATAAAAAAATTATAGACTAGTTTTTTTTTTTAAATGTCGTTTTAAAAAAGGTCGTTGTACTATGACTGGCTATTAACCAGATTTAGCTCTTTCTGGTTTTCAGGAAATGGCAAGTACATTTCGTAGTCGATTACAATAATACAATACAATAAATGTCCATGTACATCTTGTTATCTGTATTTTTAACAAAAGCTTGTTTAATTGTATACATAAAAGCTATTCTTAATATCTAGTACGTACAATTTGTTATACTTGCGAAAAAACGATTTCAAAGGAAGGTAGATAATATTAATATAAGATAATGACATATAATAACGAGAGTTATCTCATATAGGTAGCGGTTGAACGAAATATGATAAAAATGTTTAACAATTTCCTGATATTGTAAAATTTACCTGGTTTCAGTGACAACGGAAAACTGTTTAGCATCGTTTTCAAAGCCTTGTTCGATAATTATTATAGCATCAAAATAACCATGATGTTCATTATTTCTTATATATCGATGGACAATTAATGTAAAGGCAGGGGCGTAGCTAGGCCGAAATCGATATTACGCACGCTCAGGCAGGGGGTTAAGGGGGCCGCCTTAGGCCCCCTTGCAGGTCCAGGGCAGAGCCCTGGTAGGGGTCCAGGGGGCGAAGCCTCCGGAAGCTCATTGATTTTCACCATTTAGAGATGTTAAAATTATGCATTTTCATGACCATTGAGGTCCATAAAATTACAAATTGAAGTCAGAAGGAATTTAATATTATCATTATAATAACATTTTATGTAATGATATGAGTTGTGTTAATAAGTGACGTGATTTAGAAAACGTCTTAGATATAATGTCTAGATCGTATAGTATTTGATTAACGTTATATAAGGATATACATTGAATAAACAGACGCAAACAAATGACGTGTACGCTTTTACAAGTCAGCAAATAAAAGTGACAAACACAAATTTATCTACAACAACGTCAGCCTAGATCACCCTGTCTCTATGGATCTGCAAAAGTCCTAAGCCAGAGAGATGACCAGTGGTCATCGTTGAGCGATCAGCACTGGCATTGCTGGAAGGAAATGCAGACACTTGTTAACATTTGATAAAGCTCTGTCGGTATATCTAACAGTACAGATTCTATAATAAACGGAGACTGCAACAGTGAAGTCTCGCACCGATTTACAGAAAATAATGTGTTTTCTTCATTTTTAGATTGTTTTTTCTCAATTGAAATATCGTTACTAACTAAAATCTAAAAATGTTATCAGTTACTACGTAGCGATGAGTATTATCTTAAATTACTTTTGTCTGCTCAATGTTCTCGTAGCAGTCGAACTTCTGGTATCATCTCTGTTTCTCGTGCTTTGATGAAAACGGTCGTTCATGGCTGTCATTTACTTATACGGCAAACTGATTTCTTTTTGGGCTAATATGCTAAATATCACACTGAAAAGTGTCCTTCGCATTTGTGAAAATATTGCAAATGTTCATTTCTCAGTGTGATATCTAGCATACTCATTTATATATATATACAGTAAATTTTTGTTATTTGTTTATTTTTTTTCCTTTTTTTAATTTATAAGAGAGGTGACATACATAATGCAATTACAATAAAACGCATAGAAAATTATTTTATTATTACAGATACTATGATGTATACATGTAAAGGATCTCACATGCGTTGTCATTGATATAAAAATATGATTTGAAACGATTAAAGAAAAAGTTACAAACCTTTGACGAGAGTTTAAGATATTTTTAAGTAATGCCAACTAATGTAAGTTTCATTTTTATTACACATTAAATCGCATTCAAATTTGTATAAATAAATACAGTTAAATAAAAGTTATATCGCCAGCACAATTTTCTTTTTCAAAGAGTTCAATCAAATTTAATAATGATCACACACGAATACATCTTTCAGATATAGTCGTTTGGGATTATACAATTTGCCAATAAGTAACTGATGAAAGAAATTATAAAAGTAAAAAAAATGACATAAAAATAAAAGAATTCTGGGGCATACTGGGCCTTTTGAGGTTATACTTTAGGAGCGTCACTGAAAAAGAAAACAACGACAACAAACACAAGAAAAACGTTTTTACTGTTATATAGGTACATATTTTTCTCTTGTGCATTTTTTTGCGATTACTACAGTTTAAGGGATTTAGTATTTTGTATGGAAGTCAAAATACTACTTTGTTTACATTTTGCTACTTTTATGACAAATAATTTCACATTAAGCGCTACTTTCTTCGTTAGAAGCATTTAACAAGCCCTGAAATATTATTTAAATGTTTTAAAGCAGCACACCTCCAGATTCATGCTAATTTTCATGAAAATTTGAAAATGTATTTAACGCTTTAATATTGTAAAGTTACCAAAATAATGCAATTTAGACATCATCAATGCCACTTACAACCTATATAAATTACTATAAAGAGGTCAAAATATGCAAAAAAGCCCTTACTGCGTTCGTAACGCAATAACATTTAGTTATACATACTGAAAAATTCGGTCATTAATAGCACATTACATGTAAAGTTTTACTAGAATTTTGAATCTTTACTGAATACCTTTCCTAAAATCTTACTACACTTTTCTCAGGTTTGATTTTATCGAAATAGTTTTGCTCATTTGGAGGCGTGCAGCTTTAAAACTTGATCTCGATCATGTTTCTCCTTTTTAAAGAAGTAATAATATATTCATTTCTGAGGCATAATTGTCCGTTTTCTCGACAGAATAAAACGTGGTTATAACAAGCGACGTCGTGTGATTAATCTTTCTGGCACCCCCAATGCAAACGTTTAAACGAACACATTAATTAATGGACAATCAAACTCCATAAAGTTTATATGTTCCTGAGAACATTAGCTATTTGCTTGATGGGCGCTGCATCATTGGCCTCGTCGGCGATACAGCCAAAGAATGGAGCGGCGTTGCAGGTCTCCACAATTGTTTTGCTGTTAATCTCGCCACATACAGTAACTCGTTCTGTATATCGGACGAAGTGTATTTCGAGCGAGCATTACCTCCGTTAAAACCGTATTATGCTTCATATAGTTCTTTATGGATTAATACTCTTTACGTTATATTATTATTGGAACTTATTAGATCTACCGATCTCTATTTATATTAGAATCAATGATATAATTAGAGCTAGATCTATATAAATGTTGGACCCATGCCTCAAAACACTCCAACACCACCCACGCCTATACCCTTTAGTTTTCTCACCGTTTTTCGTATATTTGAGTTTTCGTTTTCCTGGATCAATGTTACGCACGTGCGTAGGTGCGTAACGCTAGCTACGCCCCTGAAAGGTAACGGACTTTATAGTCGTACAAATAAGATAAAAAAAGATAGGATGAATATAAAAACTTAGACATATAAAAACTTCCACACCTACAGGAAAAAGTAAAAATTAAAAGTTGTGTTTCAAAACATTCCCCAAAGTAAAAATCACAAGAATTTAAAATTTCGTAATCTAACTGGTTTTTAAAAGTACCTTTTACTATTTTTTCATAAAATTTTTGAAACCCGGGGGTTTCCATTTCCCGTTTTTGGCTTTTAGTTTTTTATAGGTAAAAAATTTTAAGCATACCTGACTAATCTGGCTGAGCCCCTTCCCCTAAAAAAGGGCCCCCCCAAAAAGAAAGGCGTTTTAAGATGGAAAAATCGCCCTTTCATATGGGGAAATGTTGGTTCGGTTTTTGGATACTTCTACATAAACATTTCTGTTCAACTCGTTGTTCCCTTTAAGTTCCCCCTTTATGTCTGAAACAATAATTTTTTAAAAATTTAAAAGTAAACGGGAAGCGGTTTTATCCGGGAATGTCCCATTGCAAACGGGCCTTTTCCCGTATTGATATAGTCTAGTTTTTGACAAACCAACATCTTTGGGGTTGGGTTTTTTTCCCTACAAATTTAAAAATTTTTCCGGAAAAAACAATTTTTAAAAACACGTAATTTTTTGCCTTTTCAGGGGAAACGGGGTAACCAAACAGTTACAAAAAACATTTAACCATTTAATTTACAAGGGTTTTTATTTAAACCCCCTTAAGGTTTTTGAAAAACCTTTTTACAGGGGATCCCCGTTTTTCAGGGATGATTTAAACCCTCAGTTTACATTTATTGATAACCCAAAAGTTTAAAGTATTTAAAAACATCATTTTCAGGTAAGGCTCCCCCGTTTTTAAAATTTTTTGTAAACGTTTTCACGATTGCTAAGAACGAAACGCATCACGTTTAAACGGTTGGTACCTCTATGTACTATACACACCATGCATTTGAGTCGCCAAATGATGTCTTTCTTTCTATTTTTAATACATGTACAAATAAAGAATGTGCAGGGCTCATCACAATTGGGTCAGCACACATTTTTTGCATTGTTAACCCATAATGCTGTGTGGAGGGTTGTAAACACCCATTTTTCCGTTTGTTTACTTTGGAATAAACCACTAGAATCCATGATTACAGGCAATGATTAAGAAATTTTGTAAGACAATACAGTCATTTCGATTAAACGGTAAACAATATCGTAAACGTTTATGAATGAAAATCGAAACGAATCCGTTTAAACGTGTAATCGTGGGGGCCTTAGTTACAGGTATGATGACCATCAGTTACATTTATGATAACCATCAGTTACAGGTATGATAACCATCATTACAGGTATGATAACCACCAGTTACATTTATGATAACCATCAGTTACAGGTATGATAACCATCAGTTACAGGTATGATAACCATCATTACAGGTATGATAACCATCAGTTACAGGTATGATGACCATCAGTAACAGGTATAATAACCACCAGTTACAGGTATGATAACCATCAGTAACAGGTATAATAACCACCAGTTACAGGTATGATAACCACCAGTTACAGGTATAATAACCATCAGTTACAGGTATGATAACCACCAGTTACATTTATAATAACCATCAGTTACAGGTATGATAACCATCATTACAGGTATGATGACCACCAGTTACAGGTATGATAACCACCAGTTACAGGTATGATAACCATCAGTTACAGGTATGATAATCATCATTACAGGTATGATTACCATCAGGTACAGGTATAATAACCACCAGTTACAGGTATAATAACCACCAGTTACATTTATGATAACCATCAGTTACAGGTATGATAATCATCATTACAGGTATGATTACCATCAGGTACAGGTATAATAACCACCAGTTACAGGTATAATAACCACCAGTTACATTTATGATAACCATCAGTTACAGGTATGATGACCACCAGTTACTGGTATGATAATAATAAGTAACGGGTATGACAACCATCATTTACAGGTATGATAACCATCATTTACAGGTATGATAACCATCAGTAACAGGTATGATGACCACCAGTTACTGGTATGATAATAATAAGTTACGGGTATGATAACCATCATTTACAGGTATGATAACCATCAGTTACAGGTATGATAACCATCATTACAGGTATGATGACCACCAGTTACAGGTATGATAACCATCATTACAGGTATGATGACTACCAGTTACAGGTATAATAACCACCAGTTACGGGTATGATGACCACCAGTTACAGGTATGATAACCACCAGTTACAGGTATGATAACCATCAGTTACAGGTATGATGACCATCAGGTACAGGTATAATAACCATCAGTTACAGGTATAATAACCACCAGTTACATTTATGATAACCATCAGTTAAAGGTATGATAACCACCAGTTACAGGTATGATGACCATCAGTAACAGGTATAATGACCACCAGTTACAGGTATGATGACCACCAGTTACAGGTATGATAACCACCAGTTACAGGTATGATAACCATCAGTTACAGGTATGATGACCATCAGGTACAGGTATAATAACCATCAGTTACAGGTATAATAACCACCAGTTACATTTATGATAACCACTAGTTACATTTATGATAACCATCAGTTACAGGTATGATGACCACCAGTTACTGGTATGATAATAATAAGTTACGGGTATGATAACCATCATTTACAGGTATGATAACCATCATTTACAGGTATGATAACCATCAGTAACAGGTATGATGACCACCAGTAACTGGTATGATAATAATAAGTTACGGGTATGATAACCATCATTTACAGGTATGATAACCATCAGTTACAGGTATGATAACCATCATTACAGGTATGATGACCACCAGTTACAGGTATGATAACCATCATTACAGGTATGATGACTACCAGTTACAGGTATAATAACCACCAGTTACGGGTATGATGACCACCAGTTACAGGTATGATAACCATCAGTAACAGGTATGATGACCACCAGTTACCGGTATGATAATAATAAGTTACGGGTATGATAACCATCATTTACAGGTATGATAACCATCAGTTACAGGTATGATAACCATCAGTTACAGGTATGATAACCACCAGTTACAGGTATGATAACCATCAGTTACAGGTATGATAACCATCAGTTACAGGTATGATAACCATCAGTTACAGGTATGATAACCACCAGTTACAGGTATGATAACCATCAGTTACAGGTATGATAACCATCAGTTACAGGTATGATAACCATCAGTTACAGGTACGATAACCACCAGTTACAGGTATGATAACCATCAGTTACAGGTATGATGACCATCAGGTACAGGTATAATAACCATCAGTTACAGGTATAATAACCACCAGTTACATTTATGATAACCATCAGTTAAAGGTATGATAACCACCAGTTACAGGTATGATGACCATCAGTAACAGGTATAATGACCACCAGTTACAGGTATGATGACCACCAGTTACAGGTATGATAACCACCAGTTACAGGTATGATAACCATCAGTTACAGGTATGATGACCATCAGGTACAGGTATAATAACCATCAGTTACAGGTATAATAACCACCAGTTACATTTATGATAACCACCAGTTACATTTATGATAACCATCAGTTACAGGTATGATGACCACCAGTTACTGGTATGATAATAATAAGTTACGGGTATGATAACCATCATTTACAGGTATGATAACCATCATTTACAGGTATGATAACCATCAGTAACAGGTATGATGACCACCAGTAACTGGTATGATAATAATAAGTTACGGGTATGATAACCATCATTTACAGGTATGATAACCATCAGTTACAGGTATGATAACCATCATTACAGGTATGATGACCACCAGTTACAGGTATGATAACCATCATTACAGGTATGATGACTACCAGTTACAGGTATAATAACCACCAGTTACGGGTATGATGACCACCAGTTACAGGTATGATAACCATCAGTAACAGGTATGATGACCACCAGTTACCGGTATGATAATAATAAGTTACGGGTATGATAACCATCATTTACAGGTATGATAACCATCAGTTACAGGTATGATAACCATCATTTACAGGTATAATAACCATCATTACAGGTATGATGACCATATGTAACAGGTATAATAACCATCATTTACAGGTATGATAACCATCATTACAGGTATGATGACCACCAGTTACAGGTATAATAACCACCAGTTACTGGTATGATAACCATCAGTTACAGGTATGATAACCATCAGTTAAAGGTATGATGACCATCAGTTACAGGTATGATAACCACCAGTTACAGGTATGATAACCATCAGTTACAGGTATGATGACC
The DNA here is from genome assembly GCF_026571515.1 of Ruditapes philippinarum. Lineage (NCBI taxonomy): Eukaryota > Metazoa > Mollusca > Bivalvia > Venerida > Veneridae > Ruditapes > Ruditapes philippinarum. Next base: position 50,070 of record NW_026865210.1, read on the forward strand.
ACCAGTTTCAGGTACGATAACCATGAGTTACAGGTATGATAACAATCAGTTACAGGTATGTTAACCACCAGCTACAGGTATGATAACCATCAGTTACAGGTACGATAACCATCAGTTACAGGTATGATAACCATCAGTTACAGGTATGATAACCACCAGTTACAGGTATGATAACCATCAGTTACAGGTATGATGACCAACATTAACAGGTACGCTAACCATCAGTTACATGTATGATAACAACCAGTTACTGGTATGATAACCATCAGTTACAAGTATGATAACCATCAGTTACAGGTATGATAACCATCAGTAACATGCATGATAACCACCAGTTATAGGTATGACAATCATTAGTTACAGGTATGTTAACCACCAGTTACAAGTACGATAACCATCAGTTACAGGTACGATAACCATCAGTTACAGGTATGATAACCAACATTAACAGGTACGCTAACCATCAGTTACATGTATGATAACAACCAGTTACTGGTATGATAACCATCAGTTACAAGTATGATAACCATCAGTTACAGGTATGATAACCATCAGTAACATGCATGATAACCATCAGTTACAGTTATGATAACCATCAGTTACAGGTATGATAACCATCAGTTATAGGTATGACAATCATTAGTTACAGGTATGTTACGATAACCATCAGTTACAGGTATGATACTTATTATTTCACGCATATCAATCTAGTTGTAATAATATTACCTTCTTCCATTCAAAATCAACCAGGCCAAGTTAAAATATGATATCTCACAGCTTGAACATCTGATTACCATAAACACCCACGCTATGGAATAATCTACCAGGCAACTTAGTCACACAGACCAGTTTAAGGTTCGGTTTAACGTCGCACCGACACAGTATAGGTCATATGGCGACTTTCAATCTTTACTGGCGTAGGCAGACTTCAGATGTCCTTCCGTGCATAATTTCAGACATTGAGGGATTACAGTGTATACATGATAAATAGATAAAGTCTAACTTCGTATAATATTTTAAATGTTTGAATGAAACCTTCCATGAGCAGTTAGAATTTGGATATAATCTAATTTAGTTGACCCTGGAAATAGCATCACTATGTTGTTATTTTAAGAAATAAATATGTAAAAAAAGCTATAAATGTTCAAAATATTGAATCTAATTTCAGTTTAAATAAATTTGTAAAAAATGCCGTAGCTTCTACTTGTTTTCAAAATAAACTTACATACAGTTAAAGTATATTTATACCTTCTTGGACAGCGGTTGTGTAGATGGCCGTTTATATCGGGTAGAAAATGATCGTTTTTCTCTGCCTTTTCTGACGGTGTACACATTCTTTTAGCTATGTATAACTCTGATCCAATGTTCGGGAGCGGTGTGCTATGTCTGCTTCCCATTATAGTCCGGAAGTCAGCTTTGGTAATGGCACAGCCGTCTGGGAATCCTTCTTCGCTCTCGATGTTTGTTTTCAGACGCGATGACACGCGTTGATTTGCTAATGCTATATTACTTCTGCTTCGTGAAACGCTCATATTACTTCCGTTACATTTAACATTTCGTTTTCCCGTATTTCTATTCTCCCTTTTCAACTTAGTTGACCTTTTAGTCATGTTTCAACCAATTACTCTTCGGCAAATTATTGTTTAGTCGCAAATAATTCTAAAACAAAGTCTTGCGAGTTATTAGCAACGTCCAAAGAAAAGACGTCGTCATGGAGCTTCCGTTATGTCAATGACGTCACAATTGAATTGTTTACTTACGGTTGACGAAATAATTTTAAAAGCAACCTGAATATGTACCTAGTTATATTTTGTATCATAACTACTTGTGCAACATTAAAACAGAATGTTTTATTATAATCTGGTATGTAAATGCTGTCCATAAAAACAGAGGTTTACTACAGGCGTCTTCGCCATTGCTTGACCGGACCACACTCTGAGTTTTCGCATCTCATGTCATCCTGTGCTAATAAATTCAACCCGAGCTGAAAACAACCCCCAGAAACTTTCCGGTAAGTTCTATAGACAGAGCGCTGAATTGTGATTCGGGCGACCCGGGTTCGATTCCCTTACGGTGCATGTTACTTTGGTTGTGATTGATCATGAATCCTTTCTACGGTCATTCGTACTGTACCTCTGCTCTGGAATGTACAGAAGTTATCAGTTCCTTGCGAAAGTTAAAGCAACTAGTACTGGTAAACTGCTTGACAATATACCCAGGGACGATGCGGTGGTTGAAATGTGTTTCGTTAAATTCAACGTGGCTTGCTGTCGTTATCCGGAGGAGAGTATCGACACCACAACCACGTACAACCCCCAGACCAAAATACGTCTGTTTATTTTCAAGATTTCAGAATTGTATAATAATTAAATGTTTTATCTAATCATGCGATAACTATTCAATAAAACAGAGATAATTCTGATAGGTTCATTCATTTGCTATATTTATCATTTGTAAATATGTTTACATAACTTAATAACTTAAACATTTCAAATGAGATACATTTAAAACAATTAAAAAGGGATATAAATCTTCTTTAGAAAGACAGCAAAACAAAGAATATTTGCAGGTAAACTTAAGTCTGTCCTAATGCATGAAAATAGAATCTAACGAGAAATCTAACGTAAAATCGAGATTCCAGACAGGAATCCTGCACATTGCATCAGCAAAATTGTTTTCATTCTTCAGGTAAGTATAAAGGCACTGAAACAAAATTCCAATCTCGTGAAAAACTGATTCTCAAGGTGGAAATGTAGTAAATTATGAACAATTATGTTAAACTTACAATAACACTGATATTTCAGTGCAATAAATTCCATATCCACAACTGCATTACCCTCTCGATCGTAGCTTTGTCGTAACATTTATTGGCGTGCGTATTACTTTTTATGATTTCTTAAATTTGCATGAACATTATTTTTTTGCGTTTTGTTCTTTACAGCATATTTCTCTATTTAAGTATCATTACTTAATTAAAACTGTATAAAAAGATTCATTGCCTGTACTTCCTACAAGTCGATAAATACTGTTAGTTAATAGACATTCATGAAATAAAAAGATAACATTGAATGTTTTCTTGAATGTGATATTTATCTCATACAGGAGTGAAAAAAATCTACACATATTTTTCACTCCTTAGTGAGATATATATCTTATTCACTCGAAACAAACAAATTTCGTCAATCTATCATACACATAAGATATCTATATATATATATTACTTTTAAGTTCGATTGTGTAGGAAGCTATATATAAGCTATTAGACAGACTATCGAATCTGTCCCTGGAATCAACCAGTACTGAACGTGTAAATTCTGCTGACCACTTTTCCACCGTTATTATCACCATACACATCAGCCATGTGGCGATGGTTTTCTTTGGCATTTATCCCCTACCTAGTGAGGAACTTTATAACTGCTCTTTGCCTAGCTATGGGTAAAGGTTTCCAACAGCAAAATGACAGCTCATTCGACTGACAACGGTTTATACTGCTCAAAAATGAAAGAAAAAAGTCTTGAATTGTAAAGATATATATCGAGTTTTATGGACTCATTGAACTCCCCTCGTATGTTCAGTATACTAGAAGTCTTGTGCCAGGTTCTATTTCCAAATAATTCATCGGTATTTAAGGACAGATTCCGAACTGAATAGCTTTATCAAAAGATTGCCTCTAACCTAATTAGGCCTGGATGTAATGTGAATAATATAAAAACGTATTCTTTTTGTATTTATATAAAATAACAAGCGATACATGCATTAATACAAATATTGCTGATATATTCACGCATGCAGCAGCACAACGTCTTTACATGTTAAATATTTAATTTCCATATGCCATGTTTCCTTGTTACAATTCATGTGCACGAGTATAAAGTATGGTTAACTGATTCATGTGTTAATCAAAGTTACCTTTATACCCCCTGGCACTTTAATGTAAAGAGAATTGTGAGATGTTCATTCATATTTTATCTGTACCTTCATGAGGTTATTCACCATCAATTAAAAATATGTTCCTTAATATCGATATCCATTCAGTGATATTTATTATGAAATAAACTAAAGGAATTCTGTTTTCTTTTCATTACACCCGATCATTTGTTTTAACCAGTTCTTTTTTAAAACCTTTATAAAAGGAATGTCAACATGCTTATCACAAAATTCAATTTCATCACACAAAATAATTTAGCGCCAAATGTTTCTACTTTATTTACAAATGTTATCTTTATAAAGCATCTGTTTAATCCACTTCTTCAACTTTTGGCCCGGAACCGGAAGACGATGCACCACTTCCGTGAAGTTTGGCCATTATAGGAGAACACGCCTGTTGCAATTCCTTTAAATGGTGCTCGAATTCTTCTTTTTCACCTAGGGAGTTTTCGTCAAGCCATTTAAGAGCTTCGTCACATTTACTTATCACAGTCTGTTTGTCCGAGTCAGACAGTTTGTTTCCGGCGTCATCAGCCGCTTGTTTTACCGAGAAAATATAGCTCTCAAGTTGATTGCGAGCAGTAACACGTTCCCTCTGTAAATCGTCCTCAGCTTTGTATTTCTCGGCGTCATTCACCATTCTATCAATATCATCCTTTGAAAGTCTACCTTTATCATTTGTTATCGTTATTTTATTTGATCTCCCGGTGCTTTTATCCTCAGCTGACACATTCAAAATGCCGTTGGCGTCAATATCAAACGTGACTTCAATTTGCGGAACGCCTCGGGGAGCGGGCGGTATACCAGCCAATTCAAACTTTCCCAACAAATGATTGTCCTTAGTCATCGCGCGTTCACCTTCATATACTTGAATTGACACACCAGGTTGATTGTCGGCATATGTCGTAAATGTTTTCGAAAATTTAGCTGGTATGCGACTGTTTCTGTCAATCAAGTTGGTCATTACACCACCCGCTGTTTCTATGCCTAAAGACAACGGACTGACGTCAACAAGTAGAACATCTTTAATTGCTTCGCTTGAATCGCCGGAAAGAACAGCAGCCTGTATAGCAGCGCCGTATGCTACAGCTTCATCCGGGTTAATTGACTTGTTTAATTCTCTACCATTCATGAAATCTTGTAACAGCTTCTGAATTTTTGGGATACGTGTTGAACCGCCGACAAGTACAATATCATTAATCTTGCTTTTGTCCATTTTGGCGTCCGTCAGGGCTTTTTCTACTGGGTCTAAAGTTCCACGGAAAAGGTCAGAACAAAGCTCTTCAAATCTTGCACGTGTAACTTTCGTGTAAAAGTCGACTCCATCGAATAATGAATCAATTTCTATGCTTGCCTCAGTACTGCTTGAAAGTGTTCGCTTCGCTCGCTCACATGCCGTTTGTAGCCTGCGAATCGCTCTATTGTTTTTACTAAGATCTTTATGGTGTTTCCTTTGGAATTCCTTAACAAAGTGGTTAACAAGTCGACTATCGAAATCTTCACCTCCTAAATGAGTGTCGCCAGCGGTAGACCTTACTTCAAACATTGACCCCTCATCTATTGTAAGAATAGATACGTCAAAGGTACCACCACCTAAATCATAAATTAAGACATTCTTCTCCCCAGAAAGACTCTTGTCGAGTCCGTAAGCTAGGGCGGCAGCAGTTGGTTCGTTTATTATTCTTAAAACATTGAGGCCAGATATTTGGCCCGCGTCTTTTGTTGCCTGTCGCTGCGAGTCGTTGAAATACGCTGGAACCGTGACAACAGCGTCTTTAATTTTTGTACCAAGGTAAGCCTCGGCGGTCTCTTTCATCTTAATCAAAACCATGGAACTGATTTCTTCTGCCGAAAATGTCTTATTCTCTCCCTTGTATTCCACTTGAATGATCGGCTTCCCACCCTTGTTTATCAATTTAAAGGGCCAGTGCTTCATATCGTTTTGAACAGAAGTGTCGTCAAACTTCCTCCCAATTAAACGTTTTGCGTCGAAAATTGTATTGGTGGCGTTCATCGCTGCCTGGTTTTTAGCTGCGTCACCTGGAAATAACAAAACTATTTTTTAAAGCTTGTACGATATTACGGATTGAAGTTAATCTTAATATATATATACATTGAAAATGGGAAAAAATGCCACATAAAAATAGTCTCCTTGGTCTCCAGTCATATACCATATTGAATCTTTAAAGTTGGAACAAAACATTTTATTGGGAGAATTCACTATGAAGTTATAAATCAAATAATACAGAAAATAATTGCATATATTTGCTGAACAGCATGGAAGACTGGCACATTAACAACTGAACAAGACATGTTTGCGAAACATCTTTGTTACAATTCATGAACATTGTTGGCAAAGGTAATTGTGAGCAACCTTCCTACCAAATCTGAAGCGTCTTTTAAATATTGATCTAACCTACTAAATTCAAATTCAATAGTGGTAACATGCTTACGTCATGGCAAATCTCCAAACTTACCTATAAGTCTCTCTGTATCAGTGAAAGCAACGTAACTAGGTGTGGTCCGATTGCCCTGGTCATTGGCAATAATCTCTACTTTTCCGTGCTGGAAAACACCTACGCACGAGTAAGTTGTGCCAAGATCGATGCCAATCGCGACCATATTTCTTCCAGTGACTTACAACTGTAAAGATAGATTTGAAATCGAATAAACTTTATTAAATAACAGATATTCAACGTATAATATGATGACAATATAAAATATTTCGTAGCTTGAGGAAAAATAACCTGAAAACGTTCTACATAACTTTCTTCGTTAACTTCAGTTTACATACATTAGCAAGGGTCATTTACTTTTTACACACACCTATTTGAAATGCAATCTTTTAAATTGTCTACTTGTTTAAGTTTTCGTTTCACTTGACTTTACACCTTGTAATTAGTAATTGATCTTTAATAACATGAACGTTATAATATATTATATATACGAAATTATACAGTATCGTTACACGATACCTGTAGTTTTCAATCTATTGTGAAAGCTTATTAACAAATAGATCTAATTAAAACATAACTTTACAATTTTTCTTTTAGGCAATAATTAACACATTCCTTTATATAAAACGTTGTTGTTCAGCCGGTACTGTTTTCATTTTTTTGTTTGCATGAATTGTCTAATTATTCAATGAACTAACTGATTATTATTATTTATTTTATTATTATTATTATTATTATTATTATTATTATTATTATTATTATTATTATTATTATAAGTATTATCATTATACATAGTTTTGAAATATATATTTCAAAATAATGGTTAATATCGATTTTTTATGAACAGTTTATAACATTTCTGTATAAAATAGTTGTAAGGAAGATATATGTTATACTTGACTTTTAACCGGCTGTTAAACTTAACTCACCACTGTAATCCCATCATGAAAAGTAGAATTTCATGACTTCGTTAAAAATAACTATAACGAGATATAAAGATACATATTAGAAAGAATATAGTGATGAATAAGGAAGATTACTAGTATATAAACAGCATTTTTTTCACAGAGGTCGACATTGCCGTACATACAACCTTATATATACAGTGCTTTTTTAGACAACATAATTATGGTACTAAAAAAAACTTTGCGTAAATGATGGCTGTAGCCTCTTATAATAACATGGTATTGGTTGTAGCACAATAGCATGTAATTTTATATTATATTAGAATCATATTTTCTAAAGAAAAAAACAAACTTATCTAACATAATATATATGCAGCTATCCTGAAAAAGTAGCTTCATAATATCTAAACTTGAATCTTACTATAAAAAATAATGAATCCTTACATATTGTTTACTTAAATATCCCACAATCAACAAATCTGAGCCAACACTTGTGTCTTACAACTCCAAAAACACCCTTAAAACTAAATGATACGAATAGTTAAACCCACAGAAAAATAATACCTATAGATCCGAATGTATCCGAATGATCAATTTAGTTTCAGTTTTTGCAATTCTTTGGCAGACAAACTTTATTATCACAATCGACAATAATCCAATATAACCCACCGCTCCTAAAACTTAATTTAAACGCATCTCATTGTATTTAATTAACGTTATCCGCGATTTTTGTCATTTTAAACAGGTAACACATTAAGAAAAAAAAAAGAATTAAACAGCCAACGTATAAAATGCTTTGAAAATAAAGAATGTATACACTTTACCTGTGCCTTTTTGATATAATAATAGTAAGTGAAATACAAATTAGCTTCAAGCAACATATAACTCATGTTAACATTGCTAGTCGCAATATATCAGGTCGTACACGTTTCTAGAAGCTGGACTGTACCCAAAACACTGAGTAATATCTTACTTACTGTAATTAGACTGATGTATACGATGATTTCATCTCACAAAATATGCGTGGGAGAAACCCGCCTGCAAAATATATACTCAGCATATATTGTTTGAGAAGATTCTATAATTTTGAAAATATTTGTAAGGAATTCAAGCTATGCTTTTTTAATTGGGGATATATTAATTTGCTTATTTTGAAAGAGTATAATTTCATCTGTGAATTGTACTATCTTTTGTCGTACATCTATTGTATTGTAGCTACGTATTGTTTCAATGCTAAAATTGCGGTTGAATTTAGTATAATATTTACATCTTATATACGAGCACATGCCATTCGTCGTCAAATGTTTTATTATATTGAAACAAGCAATTATCATAGTATTGCAGCAATCCATAAGTCCCCTACCGGTTAGAAATATGGATTCTAGATTTATAAACCTTGTCATATTATTACGATGTGGGATTTTAAAGTAAATCCTATAAGGAATGAAGAAGTTGGAGTAAAAAATACCAATTTCTCGAAAAAAATCTAAGTTCAAGGGGGACATAATTCTGGAAATAGTCTTGCTAGAGTATTTAACCTTTTCAAAAATGTTGAGTGATAATAAGAAACATATATATGAAGTTTGAAGTAGATACATTAAGAAATAAAGAAGTTATTTAAAAGAGACAACATTTTTTTTACATAAAAATTCTAAGTTCAAGGGAGGTAATTCTGATAAATTTTGTGTTAGATATGTAAACCTTGTCACATATGATGTGGTTGATGACCAGAAACTTATATTTAAAGTTTGAAGTAAACACCTTAAGAAATAAAGAACTTGTAGTGATAAAGCTTAAAAATTTAAATCAGAAATCTTGAAATTCAGTCTATTTGTTGCCATAGCAACCAGAACCTTCAACATAGGAAGAAAAGAAAAAAGATGTGCATAATCTCCAGACTGCCATCTACCCTTATTATAAGTTTCATAAAAATATTTTCAGTACTTTTTGAGTTATCACTGGATCAAGTTTATGTGTTATATTTGCCATATTTTCAGACTATTTGTTGCCATAGCAACCAGAATTTTCAACATAGGAAAAAAAGAAAAAGTCGTGCATAATCTCCATACTGCCATCTATCCATATATCAAGTTTCATTTAAATATTTTCAGTACTTTTTGCGTTATCGCGGGATCCAGTTTTGTGGACGGACGGACGGACAAACTGACAGACAGACAGATGGACGGAGGGTAAACCTAAAGTCCCCTCCGGTTAAACCGGTAGGGGACTAAAAAAAAGAATTTGGCACGGGACTAGTTTGATGCAATGACAATCTCGATACTCAGCATAAATCCATGTCTGGTGTCAGTACAGGCACATCGACATAGTTATAATACGTCTCCAAGCGTCATATTTCAGCTTAATTATTTTTATTCACTTTGTCGTTGTAATAGAAAAATAAACTCAGCAAATAAAAAGAATTAAAGGGGAAGCTTTTTTCGAATCGTAAGGTCAAAACAAAAAGAAAATAAATGTAAATGGACAGAAAATTCAAGTTTTTTTTTTTCTGTAAGTACGAGATTTATTTTCATCTAGTTGCATGAAAATAAACCTTATCCCGAGAGGTGGTTTTCTCTTTTTTTGGCCCTACGACTCAAAAAAACTTTCCCTTAATTTTGTTTGCTGAATTTAGTTTTTTTTTATTTATTACTAAAAGTGGATAAAGTCATTCATATAACATAATATATGTCGAGGAAACGATAAAAAGATAATTTAGCTTACTTGCTATAAGCTATGGGTAAAGGCCGATACGGGATGTTTCCCACCTCATTTCGTCTCGAACAATCTATATTTTAGAAAAAAGTATATAAAAGTGCAATACATGTAAATCGCTTTTAACATGTATACCAAACGTGTATAATAATGATTAATATAATAATAATAATAATATCTTTTTAAGAAAAGGTAACACATTAAGAATATAATAAAGTAATCAGTACAACAGTACGATGGTGACAACACGATAGTACGATGGCACGATGACGAAGTACGACAGTACGATAACGATAGGTCATCTGGCTGTCACTGTCACTATGTACTTTCTTACTGTCATAATCGTACTGTCGTACTTTCAAGATCGTAAACATCGTACTGTCAATATCGTACTGTCGTAATGTCAACATCGTACTTTCGAACTTCGCGTTTTTCGTTCTCGGTCCTTACAGAACACCATAATTATTACATATTTATTCATTATTAGTTCAGCCGCTTTTGCTGTTTTAACTATAAACATTTACGTTGCTTATAGATAAAGCAAGCTACATTTAATATTTATTGGTCTTCCATTAAATTAATAACAAGAAAACATAAGCATGGCAGGTACCCTGCATGTTTACCTCCCCTGTGTATTTATCTACATATATAGGCCTACTTTACAAAAATGGAGGTATGTTAAACCCTATTTAACATTCCATTGATATATTGATTAATGATTATTTATAGCATGGAAAAGAGCAGGAAGTAAATAAGTATTTCCGATCAGTTTATCACTACAGGTATTTAATAATTGTTCTTTAAATTATGTAAAAATATTAATTTAACTTTCGGTTTTGATTTCGTCCTAAAACGTAACGTGTAAACGTTGTATTTTTCATTGAAAAAACTTGATATTTTAAGAAGTTTTAAACGCTATTAGACGTTCAACAATATTTTAAGTGCATTCGAGTTAATACATGTATGTTGCTCTTAAAATACTTGCAGGGTCATTTAATATCTTACATTTTAAAAGAATGTTGACTTAATGAAACGTCTGAGTCGGTTCATTAAAAATAATGATGAAAGATTTTCTTTATTGAAGATGGGAACAAACTGGAAGGACAAATTGTTGGTGGCTTCCATCGACTTTGGAACAACGTTTTCGGGGTTCGCCTTGTCAACTCTTCATGATTATGAGCTTGATAAAGGAAATATTCTTGCCTATTCGTGGAAGTCTGGCGATCATTCAAGGTATTTTTTTTCATGTTAAAATATAGTTAATAGATCTTAAGAAATATATACATTCTAACCAATATAATCTTGAATATTATGAACACAAACAGAGTTGGACTGTATTCAAAATTATATATACCTGTAAACGGTTTAATTAAGTGTTCTTTATATTGTCATTCAGTTATATACATTTATGGTATATTAAGAGCTAAATGTGACGTCAATCAGCACATTTACATTGACATATATTTTAGTACACCGAAGACACCAACCTGTCTATTGTTAAAACCAGACGCATCATTTCACTCGTTCGGATATGATGCTGAGATAAAATATGCAGAATTAGCTGAAGATGAAGAGCATAAAGAATGGCGGTACTTCCGGCGTTTCAAAATGAAACTATACAATAAGGAGAATAAGGTATGTTCGATAAGTTGCCAAAGTAACTCTTAATTGATTTTAAGTCAGTCCGTCCGGGACATAACTCTGAAACAACAAGTGGTATCAACATAAAACTTAGATAGATATTACTGAAAAGATGTGCAGTGCACAAGAATCGTAACTCTACCTTGCCTAACTTTTAAGTTATTGTCCTTTGTTCATTTTACACTGTGACTTTCGTCCGGAATATTACTTTAAAAGTATAAGAGATATCAACATGAAACTTTGAAGGTAGATAGATCTCATTGAGTAAATGTGCAGTGCACAAGGACTATAATTCTGCTTGCCTTAGTTTAGAGTTATTGCCCTTTGTTCATTTTTACACTTTGAACTTTGTCTGGGACATTACTCTTAATATATAGTATATGAAATATCAACATTAGACTTTGTAGGTAGATAGATTTCATTGGGTAGATGTGCAGTGCACAAGAATCGTAACTCTACCTTGTCTTATTTTGAAGTTATTGCCCTTTGTTCATGTGTATGCCCCCTTCGAAGAAGAGAGGGTATATTGTTTTGCTAATGTCGGTCGGTCGGTCTGTCTGTCTGGTGGTCCGTTTGTCTCTCTGCCGGTAGACCACATGGTTTCCGCAGATTTTCTTAAAAGCAATTTATCATGAAGTCTTCATATTTCACATACTGATTGGCCATAACTAGTAAATGACCCCTATTGATTTTGGGGTCACAAAGTCAAAGGTCAATGTGACAGGGGCCTGAATGTCAAAATGGTTTCTGTTTATTATCTTGAAAACCATTTATCACATTGTCTTCATATTTCACATAGTGATTGGTCTTAACTAGTAGATGATCCCTATTGATTTTGGGATCACCAGGTTAAAGGTCAAGGTCACAGGGGTCTTAAATGTCAAAATGGTTTCCGCTCATTATCTTTAAAACAATTTATCACAATGTCTTCATATTTCACTTACTGATTGGTCATAACTAGTAGATCACCCTTATTGATTTTGGGGTTACTAGGTCAAAGGTCACAGGGGCCTTAAATGTCAGAATAATTTCCGCCCATTATCTTGGTTACTAATTATCACAAAGTCTTCATATTTCACATATTGATTGGTCATAACTAGTAGATGACTCCTATTGATTTTGGGGTCACAAGGTCAAAGGTCAAGGTCACAGTGGCCTTGAAAGGTAGTATGATTTCCGCTCATTGTCTTGGTTACTATTTATCACAGTATTCATATTTCACATATTAATTGGTCATGACTAGTAAACGACCCATATTGATTTTGGGGTCACCAGGTCAAAGGTCAAGGTCACAGGGGCCATAAATGTTAAGAGTGGTTTCAGCTCATTATTTTGGTTAGTATTTATCACAAAGTCTTCATATTTCGCATATTTATTGGTCATAACTAGTAGATGACTCATATTGATTTTGAGGTTACTAGGTCAAAGGACAAGGTCACAGGGGCCTTAAATTTCAGAATGGTTTCCTCTTATAATCTTGAAAGTTATTTATCACAAAGTCTTTATATTTCACATACTGATTGGTCATAAATAGTAGGTGAACCCTATTGATTTTTGGGTCACTAGGTCAAATGTAAAGGTCACCGGGTCCTTGAATGTTATTATGGTTTCTACTCATTATCTTGAAAGCAATTTATCACAAAATCTTTATATTACACAGTGATTGGTCATAACTAGTTGATGATCCCTATTGATTTTGGGTCACAAGTTGAAAGATCAAGGTCACAGGGCCTTAAATATCAGGATTGTTTCCGCTTACTATCTTAAAAACTATTTATCACAAAGTCTTCATATTTCACATACTGATTGGTCATAACTAGTAACGGTTACGGAAAGTCCGCGCCGTTGCTTAGCGTCTGCACCGTTGTCGAGACGAAACAGAAAATAGACAAATTTCGACAAAACATATTGACAGAACAATTGTTGAAATTGCACAGATGATTTTATACGTTTACTGTAATAAACAAGAGTATTTACTTCAATATAAGTGTCTCTTGTACGAAGATTGAGTCAAAAATTTACCACTTCTCTCGCTTCAAATTTCATGAACATTTATTTACAAAAGTTGTTTTGTAAAGCAATCATATATATCAAATGTGACATATATATTGTGAACTTATCGATCTTGTAGTGATTTTATTTTTTCGTTACGTGCAAATATTCATCTTTTACTATATAAAACGGATTTGTCTAAATACATAGAAAATAAAATGGCACGTACCTTTTAGTTGTTTACCTTCCTCCATATTGGAAGCATCGTATCACGGAAAATCTGCACTGTTTCACGTACCCGACAGTGTTTTCTGTGTCCAAAACCTATTCGGGGCACACGCTTTTGTTCTTTATCAGTACATACATTGTAATTATTATACTATCTCAGTACATAATAGTGTAATAATTTTACTTCTTAATACATAATTATGTTGTGATTATTTTACTTTCTCAGTACATGTATTGTAATTATTTTACCTTCTAAATACATTATTGTGAAATTTTACTTTCTCAGTAGATGTATTGTAATTATTTTACTTTCTCAGTTCATTTATTGTAATATTTTATTTTATCAATTAATACATATACATGTATTGTATATTTTTTACTTTCTCGGTACACATATTGTAATTATTTTTCTTTCACAATTTATATATATAATTATTTTAAATTCTCAGTACATATATTGTAATTATTTTAGAAATCATGCGGCTTATCACAACACAGCAAAATAAAAGATTCAGAGGGTCGTGATTTCGATGCTTTGACTGTGTTTACGTTTTCAATAGATTATATGAAGCGGAAGATAATTGAGACAGTCAGAGAAAGAATTCCAAATGTCAGAGAAGATGATATACATTATGTTCTAACAACACCAGCTATTTGGAGCGAAGGGGCAAAAGTGTTCATGCGGAAAGCGGCGATAAACGTTCGATATTATGACTTATATAATTACGTTTTGTTCAATTATATTTCCATTAATATATATATAAAATAATAAAATATTACCTTTACATGTATATAAATCATATCAAAATATGTTTTGATTATTATCAAGACCAAAATAATATTGGATACAAAGGGTGCCCAAGCATAATCTGGACGGTAGTAATACCTTGACCTTTGACTTTAGCCACACGGATATTACAAGCGACACGCCATCTCATGATGTTGAACATTTGTGCTTCAACCAGCTAGTGACAGAGTTATGGCGAGGACAAGCTGTTTGTGACCATTTTTTTTGCATTTGACCTTTAAGTACGACCTTGATCTTTGACCTAGCCACACGGCTCTTGTGCACGACATGCATGTCTCGTTAGTGTGAACATTTGTGCTTAGTTATTTGAAATTCTACCTACTGATGCGATAAGACCCTTACTAACATAATTCAGACGGACGGACACACGAACTCACGCACGCGTGTACATACACCAAAACGCAATTGTAACAGCTATGCCGAGCCCTCCGCAAGCGGGCTCGACAACAACTAGAGTACGAATTTTGACAGAAATATATCTTTTGCGTATAAATCACATCTTGTTTATTTCTAACCTTAAAGATTGAAAAAAAAATGACAAAATATTTAAAATGAGCTTACACTGGTGTATTGTTTTAAATTTCAGGCACATATTCCAAAAGAAAGACTGCGAATAGCTTTAGAGCCGGAATGTGCCGCCGTTTATGTTTTAACTAAAGAGTTACCTGTCCTTGATATGGTGGCGCAACAAAAAAAGGCAATGACACAAGGGTCATGTCATCTCATAATTGATTTGGGCGGTAAGAATTTTCAACATTCTCTAAAATATCTGTATCAGTTTTCGTGAAAGTTAACTGACTAATACATGCTCATGCTAATTAAAGTCTTAGTGTCTGGCAATATAATATAATGTTTTGGAAAAGTCAGCATTAACATATAGTGAACTCTTGTGACTGTGTATTTATAAACATTTTGGTAAAGAGTTGCAAGAAATGTGTATGAAATACTTTTGAAATTTATGAAATGATATCACACTGTGTTTCACTTACAACTGAAATGATAACAATTAGCTCTCTAATAATCTAATGATTATAGTTATATAGCTACCCAGTTGTCATACAATCGTACAGAAAGTGAACGCTTAGTAATGTATCTTACATCAATGATATCAAAGATTCTCAATAGTTATAATATATGAGTATATCATTTTCATTTCTAATAGTGCAAATTAATGTTTCTTAAACGTACCGATTTTTCCTCAGACCAAGCTACTTGTTTATAAATGATTCTGACATCTATCTGTTTTCAAATCGATTTTAGAATAAATAGAATATATTATCGCGTCTTAAATTTTGTTTGAAGTTACCTTGACCTTCATATGCAGTACTTATGTATTGATTTCTTTATACCTTGTCTGACATTGCATATTAACAGGTGGAACTCTGGACATTGCTGCACACCGTGTCAATGGTAATTTCCAGTTCGAGGAAATTATTCCGCCTGAAGGGGGCCCTTGGGGCGGTGATAATATCAATTTTAAGTATGAGCAGTTTTTGCAAAGGATCTCTGGTGCACCAGCGTTTTCTAAATTTCGGAACAAAAATATGGAAGATTTTTTAATGATGCAACGGCACTTTGAAAACAAGAAATGTGCCTTCAATGATAGAGGTGACAATGCAAAGGTTACAATGCTTGTTTCGGAATCGTTTCGATCCTTGCATGAACAACATAACAGAGAAAAACTCACTGAATCTGTTCGTCAAATGACAATTTCCGAGGATGTAGAATTCAAGGCAGACAAAATGAGGATAAAAAGTACTCTTTTCAGAAGTTTCTTCACAGAAACAATTGATGGCATATTAGAAACAGTACAGGACGTACTATGTAAAATTCCAGATAATATTGACACGATCATTTGTGTCGGTGGGTTTTCTGACTGCCAGCTACTGAAAGAAAGTATTCGCGCCAAATTTCCGGATAAGACAGTTATTATACCACCGGAAGCTTCAACAACAATCATGAAGGGAGCAGTTATTTTCGGTAGGGATCAGTCTGTAGTTAATAAACGAATCAGTCGTTATACATATGGCCTAGACTGGAACGAAGAATTTGATCCAGCACGACATGATCCTGAAAAACGAGAGGAAACAGATGATGGTCCTGTCTGTCGGGATATTTTTAAAACGTTGATTGTAAAAGGGGATGAAATTCCGTACAATAAACCAACACAAGAAATCGAAGCTTATGTAAAGTCCAAATATCAAACTGTGATAGAATTCCCGTTTTACAGGTCCGAGATATTAAACAATCCGATATATATCGATGAGATAGGATGTCATTTAATTGGCACAATGAGTGTAGACATTGGAGAGTCGAGATCCCTGGACAGTTGTGTTAAATTAAAAGTTTACTTTGGTGCTACAGAACTAAGAGCTGAAGCTAAAGATGAGAGTGGAAAACAGTATGAAGTGAAATTTAAACTTGATAACTAGCAATTTAACGTGGAAATTAAAACAATGCCAGAAAATCATATGAACAAATTTCATGACAAAAACTGACAATATGTGCCGGTCTGACACATTTCAGAGGCATATTTCTGGTAATTAAAGTCAACCATTTTAAGATGATAAAGTGGAGACATGTTTAAATTTCTTCTATAACTTCAAAACATTTTCAAGAAGTACATGTACATTGTATATTTTAATCGATTTATTATTACTGATTGGCGATCCAGAAATTAAAATCCTTTAAATCCTGTATATTTTCCAGATACTAGATTTGCTTTGATTAGAAATACCAATGCTAGCTGATAAATTTTATTACATATAGGTCATAATGTTTCATAAGATATACGATACTACTCTGTCTCAGTCAGAGTGAAACTTGTTTCTATGCTAAAAGTTGTTTGAAGACAATACACCAAGAACTGAAAATGTTATGATCAGGGTAAAAGTTTGCGGACGGCAACGCCGCCATAACTGTAACAATACCTCTTTTTTCAAAAAAGAAGTGGAGCTAAAAATGGATAGATAAGTATCCACTATTTAAATTTTGGATACTTATTTAGCACATGTTGGACAGTTTCTTCATTTGTCAGTAAACCAAAGACGACTTCACAAACATGTTTTAACAGCTGTACGACTTTTTTTATCATGAAATAAATTTGCACATTACCATTTATAGCTCCATATATACGGATGATACATGCATATATATATATATAGTCATGATTTTGTTTATATTGTCAACGCTGATTTCTTGGAAATTAAAGACGAATCCCTAATTTATAGCATATTATTTGAAGTTAAAATCAATCTGGGTGATAATTTATCCTAGTATATTTGCTGTTTGGGATAGTCTAAATACTTACATTAATACACAACTATAACTGCTGAAGTAGATAAAGGAATAAAGAATGTTAGCTTATCTTTCCGTCAAATATAGTGCAGTTACTGGTTGATCATTCCATTTTCTGTGAATATGGATTTATTTCAGACTGAATTCGGCTTAGAGGGGACAGAGATGTTGCACGTTGTATTGCCATTCGCAAAAGAAAAACTCGACTCAATCGAAAATTTGCGATTTCCAAGAGGTTCTCCTTCTTTTTACATTGTAATAGTAAATGTGCATATAAAGAATCACTGTTATTATATTATTGGTATATGCCATGCTGTTTATAATTGTGTTACTATTTTTAATTGACTCAAACTTTTTTTCTCCATTTTATGTAGACTTAATTGTCATGTGGACCAGTACTAATTATGTAGAACTAAGTGACGTCACAGTAAGGTCCGCATTTTACATCCTTTCCGTAGATGTACAGAATGTATCTATTATGTGTATTTATGAGAGAAAACCGTAAATACTTGTCTTATAAAATGTTTATTTATTTTATCAATATACCATGGAAATGTGTTTAACAATTATATATATATATTAACATAATAAATGGTGTTGTTGTTATTGCTGTTCATATACGTATAGTTGACAAAGACTTTTTAAATGTCTAAGTTTTAAGAATAACGAAAACCATACAAGTAAATAGAAATGTATCCATGTTAAATATACTAGTACATGTAAAAGTAAACCATTTTGGTCTGTAAAATTCTATTGTTAAGAAATTTATTAATATTGTAGACAATTTGCAAAACTTATTAAGTGATAAAAACCCAGAATATATATATATATAACTTCTTACTTATATATACTATACTATATGTACTGTGCTTCCCATAGCTAGCAGTAGTTAAACTGTTAACCATAAACGAAGACATTGAATGGACTGACCATATACATCAGTGTCATCAGCTGTTACTTTTTATTATTTTGTGCTTTAACAAAAACATATAAGACCATGTATTAAACCGTGTTAAAACTACTCGATCTACTCCGTGTTAAATAAGAGGGCCATGATGGCCCTGAGGTCGCTCACCTGTATATAGGCCCCCACCCCCCAACGTTGCAGGGCCAATTTAACCCAAGGGCTTTTATTTGCACAAACTTGGTAGACACCCATAAGAAGATGTTTCATGCTAAACATCTAAGCTCTAGCTCATTGGGCTTTTTAAAAGAAGATTTTTTTAAAGTTTTTACTATACACATATAGTTAAAAACAATGACACCCCTAGGGCCGGGCCAGTTTTGACCCCAGGGCTTCTATTTGAACAAACTTTGTAGACACTTACTAGAAGATGTTTCATGCTTAATATCTAAACTCTAGCTATTTGGGTTTTTTCAAAGAAGATTTTAAGTTTTTGCTATACACATATAAAGAAAATCAATGACCCCCGGGGCGGGGCCAATTTTGACCCCAAGTCTTTTATTTGAACAAACTTTGTAGACACTCACTAAAAGATGTTTCATGCTTAATATCTTAACTCTAGCTATTTGGGTTTTTTCAAAGAAGATTTTTTAAGTTTTTGCTATACACATATAAGGAAAATCAATGACCCCCGGGGCGGTGCCAATTTTGACCCCAGGGCTTTTATTTGAACAAACTTGGTAGACACCCATTAGAACATGTTTCATGCTAAATATCTTAGCCATAGCTCTTTGAGTTCTTTAAAAGAAGATTTTTTAAGTTTTTACTATATGCATATTGGGAAAATCAATGACCCCCCAGGGCGGGGCCAATTTTGACCCCAGGGCTTTTATTTGAACAAACTTGGTAGACACTTATTAAAACATGTTTGAACCCAAATATCTTAGCTCTAACTCTTTTGGTTCTTTAAAAGAAGATTTTTAAGTTTTTACTATATTGTTGTGCAGCCGAAAAATGATAAAATTCATTTAAAAAAAAAAAAAAAAAAAGAATAAATATGCATGATGATTTTCTTTTAAACACAAATTTTTTTTTAAAAATATGACCTTTTAGAAAATGATTATATATACAAATATTTGTGTTTAAAAGAAAATCATCATGCATATTTATTTTTTTTTTTTTTTTTTTTTTAAATGAATTTTATCATTTTTCGGCTGCACAACACTTCTCCCTCCTTTAAGACTATTTCACTCCTGTGAAATGAAGCATAAATACTATTTAACAAAAATAAATATCATTAAATCAGAATACTGTTTACATAAGATATTCAGTTACAGAAATATATACTTGAATATAAAGCACCGATTTTGCTGAAAAGCGTAAGTACCATTCACTAATAATACATATCCTAATCACTGTCTTATTGTAAACAACACAGTTTTAATGATGTCTATTTCTGTTGTATTGCCCCCTCTGTCCTTGTTGTCTTCCATGATGATATTGACCTCTCCATTCATGTGGGAAACCGGTCTCGCATGTACTTGAAAGATCTTGATTTCTGTTTCCTCTTTTTCGACATAGATATTTAGTTTTGTCTTTCAAATGAGCAATCTCGTCTCTTAAGTTGTGGTTTGCATTTTTAAGGTCATCTATTTGGTCGTTTTTCCTTGATTCTATCATTTCTATTTCATAAGCTTTCTGGTTGTGTTTCAGTCTCAGCTGTTCGTAATCGTCATTAAGTTTCTTAAATTCTAATATAAGTTTGTCCATTATCTCTAGTTTTGAAGAGTCAGTCCTAATTGTTTCCTTTAGCGAGTTGTTTTTTTGTAAAAATGTTTCTTTAAGTTGACTTATTTCTAATTTCTTTTGGGAAACCTCATCCTGTAGTTTTTCATTAAAATCCTTAAGTCTTTGATTTTTAAAAACAAGGGCCATATTTTCTGCTTTTAAACCGGTAATAGTTTTAGTCTTTGAATCAGTCAAAGATTTCAACTTCTGAAATTCTGCTGTTGAAACATTACTTACGGAGTTGTTTGTTTGGTTCTTCTTAAAGTAGGCATCATCTTCATTGTAAAATGGTAATGTATTTTCGGCTGTCTTGCGTCTTATAAAAGTTGTCATACGTTGTTGATCGCGTTGTTTTGATTGGTTTGACTTTTCACTAACTGCTGGACGTAGACAAACTCGTGCAAAATGTCCAATTCTATTACATTTGTTGCATCTTGCCATTTTTGCACAACACTTCTCCTGTCTGATATTATGATAAAGTCCACATTGTCCACATGATTTTTCACCTCTGAATGGTATTCCATATGTGAAACTCATTGTTGTTCTTCTTGGGGAATTTGAATTCGTAGTATCGCTTGCTAAATTGAGAGGTTGGGAAAGACACTGATTCCCGCCACGTGTTATGCGCTAAATTATAGGTTCTACTGAAGGTGGATTGTATCACAACACAATGTTCCGTTTTATATTTTAATGTTTCTTTCTTAGTGGAATACCACAGATAATATATAACATATACACAGGTTATCCTGATGTTAACAAATTGATATTAAAAACAGTAACGATTATTTCTAGTGGGAAGCCACAATACAATGTTATCACTTGGAAATCCAAAATGTAACTGACTCTAAATTTTCTACATGTATCTTTACAATAATTCTAAAATTGATTTCGTTTTAACTGACCAATAGAATTTTTAACATTTTTGTGTCTTAAATAACAAAATGACCAATCAGGTTTCAATACAAATAATGTAACATAGCAACACAGAATTATATAACAACAATCATCACCTGGATATTTTATCAGTCATAAGGTTTAACAACATGATAAGTACAGACAGCTTAATTGACCTTATCACCTATATATTATAAAACTTTTAGCACAGTTGATTGGACAAAGAGAAAAGCCGCATTTTAATCTTCCAGTTACATAATTTTAAATTTGACATCTGTTATTGAAACATATACAATTTGTAACTTAACATATTTGAAATTTCACAAATTTTGTTTTAAAAATATGACCTTTTAGAAAATGATTATATATACAAATATTTGTGTTTAAAAGAAAATCATCATGCATATTTATTCTTTTTTTTTTTTTTTTTTTAAATGAATTTTATCATTTTTCGGCTAGTGTTGTGCAGCCGAAAAATGATAAAATTCATTTAAAAAAAAAAAAAAAAAAAAGAATAAATATGCATGATGATTTTCTTTTAAACACAAATATTTGTATATATAATCATTTTCTAAAAGGTCATATTTTTAAAACAAAATTTGTGAAATTTCAAATATGTTAAGTTACAAATTGTATATGTTTCAATAACAGATGTCAAATTTAAAATTATGTAACTGGAAGATTAAAATGCGGCTTTTCTCTTTGTCCAATCAACTGTGTTAAAAGTTTTATAATATATAGGTGATAAGGTCAATTAAGCTGTCTGTACTTATCATGTTGTTAAACCTTATGACTGATAAAATATCCAGGTGATGATTGTTGTTATAAATTCTGTGTTGCTATGTTACATTATTTGTATTGAAACCTGATTGGTCATTTTGTTATTTAAGACACAAAAATGTTAAAAATTCTATTGGTCAGTTAAAACGAAATCAATTTTAGAATTATTGTAAAGATACATGTAGAAAATTTAGAGTCAGTTACATTTTGGATTTCCAAGTGATAACATTGTATTGTGGCTTCCCACTAGAAATAATCGTTACTGTTTTTAATATCAATTTGTTAACATCAGGATAACCTGTGTATATGTTATATATTATCTGTGGTATTCCACTAAGAAAGAAACATTAAAATATAAAACGGAACATTGTGTTGTGATACAATCCACCTTCAGTAGAACCTATAATTTAGCGCATAACAATATGCTTATAGGGAAAATCAATGACCCCCTGGGGCGGGGCCAATTTTGACCCCAGGGCTTTTTTTTTAACAAACTTGGTAGACACCTATTAGAACATGTTTGATGCTCAATATCTTAGCCATAGCTCTTTGAGTTCTTTAAAAGAAGATTTTTTAAGTTTTTACTATATGCATATAGGGAAAATCAATGGGGGGATTGACCCCAGGGCTTTTATTTGAAGAAACTTGGTAGACACCCATTAGAACATGTTTCATGCTAAATATCTTAGCTCTAGCTCTTTGGGTTCTTTAAAAGAAGATTTTTTAAGTTTTTACTATATGCATATAGGGAAAATCAATGACCCCCCCGGGGCGGGGCCAATTTTGACCCAAGGGCTTTTATTTGAACAAACTTGGTAGACACTCACTAGAAAATGTTTCATGCCAAATATCTTAGCCATAGCTCTTATGGTTTTTTAAAAGAAGATATTTAAAGTTTTTTCTTTCGGTTGCCATGGCAACCAGAGTTCTGCATGGAATTAAATTCTTTGAACAATTTTAAAAGGTGACCACCACAGGAACATTCCTGTGAAGTTTGGATGAAATTGGCTCAGTGGTTTATGAGGAGATGTCATTTTATGTATAAGTTTACGGACGGACGGACGCCGGACGAAAAGCGATCACAAAAGCTCACCCTGTCACTTTGTGACAGGTGAGCTAAAAATAATAGAAATAAAAACGAATGACAATTCACGAAAGAAAAATGTAGCATCTGTCCATGAATATATAGAATAACATATATCTACGTTTAACCAACGCTGTATATCAGTTTACTGAACTTGCATGGTACAGCATAATTTACGTTACTTCACAACGTAACGTAACTCGATCTCAAATTTATCTTAAAACATGTTCCAGCCCAAGTGATATAGTAGCCTCTTCCCTAATTTTAAATTTTTGAACTTTTCCTGTCACCGTAAGTGGATACTCTGTAACAAACTGTACGTACTTTGGAACTTTAAACTTTGCAATCTGAAACAAAAAATAAGCTAACTCAGTATATCGCCTCACACTATTCCAACTTATTGTCAAATAATATATGACAAATAATATTAGCGCCTTCCTGACACAACATAAAGACATGGCATAGCCTTGTATACCACCCCACATAATCGTTATGTTGGCACATAAAGACGTATTGCGTAGCTATTCATATCACCCCACACTAGCTTCATTCTTGCTTATTATACAAACGGGCTGTGAAGCGTACTTATAATAGAGACAGTTTGCGTAGCTTTTCATAGCACCTATTTCAAACCTCATGCTAACTCATCATGTCATCTCTCAACTATCCCTTTAACATTCCATAAACACAAAAAAAACCCCCAGAGATGTCAATAGTTCAAAATGTGTAGATCTATCTACGTTAGAAAATATAAAGATATATATATGACAATATGTTAACCTTTTCTTTACAAAACTGCCTGATTTCCTCCTCTGTGGCTGTTTCACCATCTTTTAACTCTACCCAGGCACATATCTGTTCCCCGAGACGCTTGTCTGGTACCCCTACAACCTAAAACATTCAATATAACACTAGCTTAAGCATTTATGCATCATAAAGATTTTATTATATTTTGCTGTACAATTATTCTCTATTTCTACTTAAATATTATATGGATAATTACAATAAAGTGGTTTCATCTGGTCAACAAAAAATAAGGGAATTGTTATCAATCTAAGGCAAACTTATATCAAGATTAAACTTCAGAAAAGTACACTTACTCATTAAAGAAACATTTATTAAGACATCATATGGCTTGTATGACATTATTTTACAAGGTCTGAATAACAAGTTTCTAATCTCATTTATGACACTTATATTATCATTTTGCATGTTCAATGCAAACTTATGAATTATTTTCATCAACCAAGAAAGAAAATGCAACATAATTATGTTATGAAGATATAAAATAGACCAACTAAATTGCCCAATATACACAGTTGTTTGCTTATATAACTTGTCAAAAGTATTATTTTTAAGATTAATACCTCAGAATTCCTTTATTTAAGAAAAGATATAAAAATATCAATAAATTAACAGCAAACATATACATGTTCATATGTAATACAAATGTATAAATGTCACGGTTATCAAATTAAAATTACGTGACAAACGTGCATTAAAATAAAACCCACAAACCAGTTATAATGAGCAATTAAAATTTCTGACAACAATACAGTAACATTTTACCTGAACGTCTTTAATCTTAGGGTGAGTATACAAAACTTGTTCTATCTCTAACGGGTAAATATTTTCTCCACCTCTAATTATCATGTCCTTAATACGGCCTGATATTTGTACAAAGCCATCTTTATCCATTATAGCAGTGTCCCTAAAAAGGTAAAAATAATATCAGCCATGTTAACAGTAGCAACATTTCAGGTTTTTTTTGCAAAATACAGCTGTAGGAAAGCGAGTTTCAAAGAGTATATAAATTGCTAGTGAACGTGACCCATGATGTGTACGACTTACCCTGTAAGATATCATATATCAGGTAAACAAACATACCATCTAAAATACCATCTATCAGGTAAACTACCCTGTAAGATACAATCTATCAAGTAAACAAACTTACCCTGTAAGATATCATCTATCAGGTAAACAAACCTGCCCTGTAAGATACCATCTATCAGGTAAACAAACCTGCCCTGTAAGATACCATCTATCAAGTAAAAAAACCTGCCCTGTAAGATATCATTTATCAAGTAAACAAACCTGCCCTGTAAGATACCATCTATCAGGTAAACAAACTTACCCTGTAAGATACCATCTATCAGGTAAACAAACTTACCCTGTAAGATACCATCTATCAGGTAAACAAATTTATCCTCTAAGATGCCATCTATCAGGTAAACAAACTTACCTTGTAAGATACCATCTATCAGGTAAACAAACTTATCCTGTAAGACACTATCTATAAGGTAAACAAACTTATCCTGTAAGATACCATCTATCAGGTAAACAAATTTACCCTGTAAGATACCATCTATCAGGTAAACAAATTTGCCCTGTAAGATACCATCTATCAAGTAAACAAACCTGCCCTGTAAGATACCATCTATCAGGTAAACAAACCTGCACTGTAAGATATCATCTATCAAGTAAACAAACCTGCCCTGTAAGATACCATCTATCAGGTAAACAAACATACCCTGTAAGATACCATCTATCTGAAAACAAACTTACCCTGTAAAATATCACCTATCAGGTAAACAACCCTGTAAGATACCAACTATCTGGTAAACAAATTTACCCTGTAAGTATGATACCATTTATCAGGTAAAGGAACTAACCTTGGCAGAAACCATCTATCAAGTAAACAAACTTACACTGTAAGATACCATCTATCAGGTAAACTACCCTGTAAGATACCAACTATCTGGTTAACAAAGTTACCCTGTAAAATATCATCTATCAGGTAAACAATCAAACCCTGTAAGATACTACTATCAAGTGAACAAACATACCCTGTAAGATACCATCTAACAGGTAAACAAACTTACCCTGTAAGAAACAATCTATCAGGTAGACAAATTTATTCTGTAAAATATCATCTATCAGGTAAACAAACTTACCCTGGAAGATACCAATTATCAGGTAAACAAACTTACCCTGTAAGATACCATCTATCAGATAGACAAATTTACCCTATAAGATACCAACGATCAGGTAAACAGACTAACCCTGTAAGACACCATCTATCAGGTAAACAAACCTTCCCTGTAAGATACCATCTACCAAGTAAACAAACTTACCCTGTAAGATACCATTTATCAGGTAAACAAACTTACCCTGTAAGATACCATCTATCAGGTAAACAAACTTCACGTGTTTTATCCTCATCTCCCCAGTACCCGAGCATTGTCGTGTATCCCCTCGTGCACAACTCGCCAACTGTTCCCACAGGCACTATTTTACCGTCTTCATCAACAACTTTTGCCTGATATAATATTTAGTGTCTTATTATACAGAACATGTCGAAAGGTGTTACAACGCAACGCAACGGCCTCGGCAACAACAACAGCAAAGAGAATGGACGACAAGACTGCAGCGATTTACGATTTGTACCAGGAGCACCGCTAGGCGTAGCATTATATGCCCGAAAGTGTTGTTTTTTTTAAGTAAGGATGAAGCATTTGTAAGACATGGGAATTAAATAAAGTATTACCTTCTTCAAATAGCCATCCTCCTATGAAGTTTGAACACTGTCGCCAGTGTGGGCCAAATGGAACTTAAGTTATGTTCCAGAAACTGTTTTTAGTTTTAAAGTAATAGTGACCTTGACCTTTGACCTTGTTACCCCAAAATCTATAGGGGTCTTCTACCCAATATGGACAATCATTCTATAAAGTTTGAATATTATGGGCTAAATGGAACTTGAGTTATGCTCCGGAAACTGTTTTCAGTTTTAAGTTAATAGTGACCTTGACCTTTGACCTCATGACCCCAAAACCTATAGGGGTCTTTTACCCAATATGGACAATCATCCAGTAAAGCTTAAACACTGTGAGCCAAATGGAACTTAAGTTATGCTCCAGAAACTGTTTTCAATTTTAAGTTAATAGTGACCATGACCTTTGACCTTGTGACCCCAAAATCAATAGGGGTCTTCAACCCAATATGGACAATCATCCTATGAAGTTTGAACACTGTGGGCCGAATGGAACTTACGTTATGCTCCAGAAACTGTTTTCAGTTTAAAGGTAATAGTGACTTTGACCTTGTGACCTCAAAATCAATAGGGTTCTTCTTCTCAATATGGACAATCATCCTATGAAGTTTGAATATTGTGGGCCAAATGGAACTTAAGTTATGCTCCGGAAACCAAATTGCTAACGGACGCCAGGGGGTATAACATATTATGCCCGAAATTTTTTCGGGCATATAAAAAGGCGGGTTAAGACAAATGATAATGGAGTGTATAAAAGCCATAAATGTGATGTTTCGATGATGATCAAGAGTAGTCAGTTATAATATTAGTCAATAAATGTCAGAATTTGTCAATCAGGGGGAGACGTTAAAACATATGAAGACGTATTCCTATCACAATAACAAAACATCAGTTTCGGTTAGTGAAAATACGAAATGATCAAACGTGGCTGACTACAATATTCATGATTCTTGCAAAATAAGTAGAGAAGTTGTTCCGTGACAACTGAGATCTGTTATTGGATATTGGCGGGATATAATAAGCATATTTCGTGGACAATGACAAGTCTTATATCAGTGATAAATGAAAGTCCGAAAGGAGTTAAGTCCGATCTCGTTAAACGCAAGCGACAGTAATATACTGATGTAACTTTTAATAACAGTTTTTGAACTAAAAACATTGAAAGGATAATATAGTGAGAATTGACCTCTACATGTGGATGTGCTGTACCAACAGTTGATACTCGCTTGTCTACTGAATCGTTTCTCTTGCTTTGGAACGTCACGGGACTATTTTCTGTCGTGCCGTAACATACCTGAAAGTTGTAAAACGCCATTACTAGATGATTAGCAACATAAAATAAATAAATGTTCTTGACATAAGCAATGCTACTGGCATCATTTTAAAATATAATCAATGTTAATAAGCTATTTTAACAGTTAATAATAACGAACCAGCAGACTGAGTGAATTATACGTTTTGCTGCTCAGTTTTATTATTTCAATTTCTCCTGAATGTTCTAATTGACAAGACCATTATAGAAAATTACCATTTAAAGCCTGATTTTTGTCAAATATATTCACACGGGCATGTAAAATACCAGACAATTTCTTGGCGGTTGAGCAATCTCATTTAAATCAGCTCAACATGTATGCTACTTGCGAAAGTTTGTGGAGCGTCAGTTATAAGATATCATTTGAATGAGATTTGGTGTTTATGTTTACAAACATTACTTTTAAATCAGAAAATGATCAGAAAATTATTGTGTATACATGTATATTCTTTAAACCTATCAAAAGTAAGCTATATTAGAGCTCTAAACATGTAACCTTTATCTAACAGGTCAGAAGAAGTAGCGTGGTAATGTATAATACTGATCTAGTTCAAACTAGAATACTATTATATTATTAAAACATTCTTATATTTGTATATTCAAAGACATACATGTAAGACGAGATTATACTATTAATGTAATATAAAACATTAAATGAAGACATACCGTGACCTCGTACATGTGCATTTTAGCAATGACCTGCTTCATTGTTTCTATAGGACATGGTGACCCCGCCATTATACCAGTGTACAGGGTTGACAGATCAAACTTGTCGAATTCAGGGTAGTTTAACATGTCAATAAACATTGTTGGTACTCCATATAATGCTGTACATCTTAAACAAAAGGAATAAATACATGTTTTGAACAGATTTTAACGATTTTGAACAAATAATAGTAGCTTGACTTTTTCTTTGAAACAGACAGCTAAAACTGAAACATGACTTTTCTCCTCTAAAAATAACAACACGTAACTAAACGAAAATGGAAACGGTATTGCTAAAATGCATAATTTGGATTTATTATAATACATATATATATGTTTTAGGGCCTCACATTTTAATTTTATAAAAGAACGGTAATGATTATACCATTTCATAACCAAAAATATGAACAACTGTCCGTCAGTTAGTTACATTGCCTTACTTTTCTTTCGCCACAGCTGTCAAAGCAGAGGCTGGGTCGAAGCCTGGAGCTGGAAACACACATGTAGCCCCGTGATTTGGTATTTGTAAACATGCTAAAACCATCCCAAAACAGTGATATAACGGCACAGGACAGCAGATTCTAGCCGGCTAAAATTATTGAACATTTATTTACATCATTGTAAGAAGTTTGTCTTGCAAGAAATTTGAGACAATCACAACAATATAATTGTTAATCTACGATATAAACATTAAAGTACAACAGTAATTGCACTACAGTTATATTAGTGGTATGTGTGCCTTTTACGACTTTACTAACATTCAACGTATTTGTGCATCAGAGCAATCAATAATTTCTGTAGTAAATTTGAAGAGATTTTGGAAGAGTTTATCGACATGGACAAAATATTTATAATGTATATTTTTATAATGTATATTTTGTTTGTTACACAGAGATAATATCTTTTAAGCAAATAATAACGGGAAAAAATATCAATCTTTGTGGAAGTTGAACAATTGATACTAATATACCCTTTAAATTCAATTAAGGCATACCCTGTTATGGAAATCCAACCGCAGTCCGGTAAAATAACTGTTATTTACAATATTATGGTGTGATAATGTTGCACCTTTCGGAAACCCCGTCGTGCCCTGAAATGAATGAGTAGCTATATACATGTACCTAATATTAAAAGTGTCAGTGTTGTTGTGTCAGTGTTGTTGCGGATGTAGGATCTATTCTTGTAATTGTAATACAATCTCAATGTACTCCCTTATACCCAAGTGTATTACAATGAAACAGCGTAATCTTTCTTATAAAGAACTATTTACATCTACTATTTACATACGTGTGCAAACAGTAAAAACTCTGAAAACCGGGCACTCAGAAAACCGGAATCCACTGAAAATGGGCGATTTTAAAAGTCCTATTTTTTGTTAACTAATAACAGAGAAGACGTACCGATGTAAATTGGATATTTATAGGTTCATCAAACTGAAGGCTGTCCTGTATGTCAACAATCTGCCGAACGCTCGAGTCACTTCCGGCAGCCATGACGTCAGAAAACTTCAAAGTTCCCCTATGAGAAAAAAAAATGTTTAAAATATTATCAAACATATCAAAAACTAACAAATTTTTAACATTCGAATTTTCTCTCATAAATTTTACAGTTTTGCGATTATGTAAAATACCTCTTTAAGCTGGATTCACACTAGGACATTTGGACAGGCGTTTACCGACGGTTTGGCAAAAGTTCAAGTCAAGCTCCCTTTTAAACGTTGAAAGTTGATGTTTGTTGATGAACGCTTGTGAATGTTTGTTGAAAATGTTGACAACTAAATCTTGGAAATAAACGTTGGTGTTGGTCCGTTGTCAGTGTCTTAAAACCTTACTTAAGTTTGATAGAGTTTACCATGTTAGGCTTCGTTGTCTAATATCGACTATAAGACGCTGGTGGTTTTCATCGTTTGTTACCCAACGGTCTATGAATGTTGCAAACATTCTTAAGCTTTCTTGCATATCAGACTGGCGTTTCCGTTAGTTTTACCCATGCCGGAAATTTCATCTGGCATGGGGGGTTCCAGATGAGTCGTGCTGTACAATGGCACGATAAAGATGACGTCATTTTACCGTTATGAATGATTTTGTAATTCATACGCGTAACGCTGTTGAATGAAAGTAGTTACGGTTGTAATGATATAAATTTTCATTGAAAATAAAGATAAAGAATTTAAAATATAATGGAATATGGTAGAATATGCAAGAAAAAATATCTGACATATGTTTGCGGTTCGGATCGGAATATCCGTCCCTCGGTCACCCGCCAATGGGCGGTAACTCGGCAAGCCTCGTTACCGCCCAATGGGCGGGTCACCTCGGGACGAATATTCCGATCCGAACCGCAAAATATGACAGATATTATTATTCTGTAACGTTGTTTTGTACAACGAATCCTAATGAACCCTGGTACAAATCAACTTGCAATATTTGCGGACAAAATACAACGTCCTTTGAGCGTAACTCAAACGTTTTTACACGAATGTCGATCATACATTTTGAATATTAGTTCATTGTACTACAACAGCAAACGCTGAAACATTCGAGCGTGAAAATTTTGTGTGTGTGACCGTAAGAAACCTTCTTGTGAAGGAACTTTTCACCGACTTATTAAACAAACATTTCTGGTGTGAATTCAACTTTTGATTAAGGAACCATTTACCACGACATGTCTTCCTAATGTCATATTGATTTATAATTGGATATTGGCTACATGTATATTAAATTTTCTTTTAATTTTATTTTTTAAAAGTTAAGCAATAACTTACGGGTAGTCATCTTCACCCATCATTATAATGTACTTCAGACCTGGTAGTCTAAAAGGAAATAAGAAAGAGAATAGTTGGATCAATCTAATGATGGTATAAAATTGATTTGAAATATCACAAGACAGATCGTATTTCCAGATTATAAATTCATACAAAACCAAGTTCCCTGATACTAAAAAAGTTGTTTTGCTGTACTGACAGGAATTTCATTATTAATTTTGGCATTCGAGCATAATAAATAAAAGATAGAAGTAGAGACATAATTATAACATTAAGTCAGATTAATGAGAATGATCAGTCAATGTACATGTAAAATTAATGTTACATCTACTCTATATTTAGTCGATAATGATTTAATAATAAAATCTGTGCAAGAACATTTTTTCTGTTGATTTATTGACAAGAATGAAATTGACGGTTATAATAAGATATAACTACATACATGTATGAATCAATTGTAGCAATCAAAATAATATATTTCTATAGCTAAGTGTACAGGAGTTATTTCTCTGTCTTAATCTAATTCTAATTAGATATCAGTTAGTGAGTAAAACAATATCTTACATATGACTGCGAAGAGTATGTGGTTTACAAGAAGCCAGTTCCGGTACAAGTTGAAACATAATCTCATAATAAAGCTGGTCCTTGAACTCTGTCGCACACACTACTGCTTTACAATCAACCTGAAATAACAAGTTTACCCATGTAGTTCGTTAACCAGTTACCTAGCTTTACCGATGTTTATCTTTACCGATGTTGCCAAATAACCGAGGTTCACCGTTCTATAATCGAAATAACCGGTTTGTAAATACGTATTTACCGATGTTTTCTGACTTTAACCTATGATAAGTGATACAACAAAAACAACCCACATGCAATCTCATATACACCAAGTGTCAGAAATTCAGGTATTTATTTGTATAGTTTCACGAGCTATGCTGCGATGTTTCAAAATAGAATCCCTACTTAAGACCACCCCGGAATTAAGACCACCCCGCTATTGAGACCATTTTTTAAAAGTACGGAATTTTCGGTTCTTTATGTCAATGGTTACATGATCCAGAATTAAGACCACCTCGCTTATCCACTTTTAAGACCACTAGATTCAGTCCCAATTCTTTGTTTTGTTCTTTACTTGACCCCACTATTGAGACCACTGATTTAAAGTCCACGCCTACCTAGATCTTGAATTTGTTGTTATTATCAGCTTGAATGCTCTAATGCATGACACCTAATTTCAAAAGGTGTCAAAAACACCTTATATCATGTAATAAGGTGAGAAAGTAAATTTTAGAGTGGTTTAATCTTGCTTTCAGTACATTGATTACATGCTGAACTTATTTTGTATTTGATCATATAATAATTAATATTGAAATTGATATTGAAATCAGTCAAAATGGAATTTGATATTAAATTTTTTTCTTCCCATCAGGTATTTATTTATAACAAAGTTTTATGTTGTTTTTTCAGGTATATATATTGTTTGTTCATACAAATGACTAAAATAGACCCTGGTCAAAAAGTGTGTAAGCATTGATAAGAATATTCACAATTAAGGCCACCCCACAATTAAAACCACTTTGGTCCAGTCCCGATGGTGGTCTTAATTGAGGGTTTTTATTGTATAATGAAGACGTATGAAAACATTCTTAACAGCTAATCAAATGCTATACTATATAGCACAACTCTTCTCTCCTAAAAATAGACAGGTTTATATTCTATATTATGCCATGCTTTAATCTGAAAAGCTGTCTATGTACTTTTCTATTTTCAAAAATGATTTAAAGGTCATACATCCAATTATATCAAAATGTGATCAAAGCACCAAAAGTGAAACATAAAACGTTCGGTGTACTTCTTTAACAGTTCATCAGACACTGGACCAGATACGACTCTTGTATAGCAAATTACAACCTACCAGCTGTAAAGCATACTCCAGTTCAAAACTTCGGTATAAAGGGTTGATATTCACCTAGAAAAGAAAAGGAGAATCATACCTTAGATGTGTGTTCAAAACAATGATACTGTTCTAACAATCCTTGTGTAAATTTCCGGTTTTGAGCAGATATAAGTTAGAATGCACTCTTAGGCAGCCTTTTGGGGTCCAATTTCGACCCCAAAGTGCGTTAAACAGGTACATATGCATTTTTAACATCAGACAAACGACCGCTCTTTGGGGTCATAAAAATGAATTTTCAATATGTTTTAAATAATATATTGTAGTCAAAGCCAGTGGTAAACAAAAATCAATGTATTAAATAGACGCAAAACATGTGCCCTGAATTATAGTGGAATCAATAAGAATTTAAATGATCTTGATCAGTAAGAGAAGAACTTTCATCAAATAAAGAAATTGTATTAATTAATAAGCTCAAAAATATAGTTTTATGCCCCCGGCATATAATGGCCCTTTTACTTTGAAAATAATATGAAATTTTCAGTTTCCGTTCATTATCTCCCCAATGGTATTACACATTCAACTCAAACTTGACATATGGATATGTCATGAGAAAATTCAGGTCAAGTTTGAATTTGGTCAGGGTTCGATAATTTTTGGCAGAGTTATGCCCCTTTTACTTTGAAAATAATATGAAATTTTCAGTTTCCGTTCATTATCTCCCAAACGGTATTACACATTCAACTCAAACTTGACATATGGATATGTCATGAGAAAATACAGGTCAATTTCTAATTTGGTCATGGTTCGATGATTTTGGCAGAGTTATGCCCCTTTTACTTTGAAAATAATATGAAATTTTCAGTTTCGGTTCATTATCTCCCCAACGGTATCACACATTCAACTCAAATTTGACATATGGATACGTTAAAAGAATGCTCAGGCCAAGTTACAATTGGTCATGGTTCAATGATTTTTGGCAGAGATATGTCCCTTTCACTTTGAAAATAATATGAAATTTTCAGTTTCCGTTCATTATCTCCTTTAGGGTATTACTCATTCAACTCAAATTTGACATATGGATACGTCAAAGAAATGTCATGGTTTGATAAAAGCTGACAGAGTTATCCCTCTTGAACTTTGAAAAAAAATCAGAATTTTTAAGTTTCCATTCATTATCTCCCCAATAGTTGTACACATTCAACTCAAATTTGACATAAAGATACATCTTAGGAATAAGCAGTTCAAGTTTGAATTTGGTCGTGGTTCAATGATTTTGGACAAAGTTATCTTACTTGAATGTTAGAAAAATTTTGAATTTTCAGTTTCAGCACTCATACTTTAGTGGAAATGTATGTAGCCATTATTTTTGGCTACAAATATGCAATATGCAATTTCAATCAAGTTGTAAAAGCTTCTTCATTGTAGTCTAACATATTGCAAATAATTCCTAGAACTGCCTTGTATAGGGTGTAATCGAAAGTGAATGATGTGGGTTGATATTAACGATTTCTGAGTTTGGGTAAAACTGTATTCGCGAAGTGTACGCGAATACAGTTTTACCAAAACTCAGAAAAAGTCATATAAATGTAAAGTCTTACACTTACTAAAATCAAGCCAGCTCTTGCCGTTGCATACTGTGTTATGACCCATTCCGGCGAGTTCGGACCCCAGATTCCAACACGATCTCCCTTTTTAAGACCAAGCTCTAAAAGCCCAGCTGCAAAACGATCGGCCTGCAAATACACATGCATGGATAAAATCTAACTTAATTATATGTAACTCGACTATTTCTTAGTGCTAGCTGGTATTTTTAGATTTGACAGGAATGCTGGGTATAACTTCCTAACTTGAGACAGTAACGTACCAATCAAAAGGAACATGATATGATAACGATTTGCAAAGGTGTCATATTCATATAATATATATACAATAAATAATGTATAATATATTTTTTTTCACCATCTAGTTACATAGCACATTCATGAGTGCGCGTCCATCGTAAAAAGAAACTCGAATTTTTAAACAAAATAAAACAGTTACCTCTTCTAATAATTGAAAGAATGTTTTCCTGACTCCTGTCGTCGGGAAAACAACAGCTTCTCTATCAGGTGTCTTTTCTGTCTGGGTTTGTAAAAGTTTACCAATAGTTATGCCCCTTAGAGGGATTTCCCCGGGTCCGTGTGTGTAGCTCCATTTTGTAGAAAAACAGTAAGAGCTGCAACTGTAAACGATGTCATGTAACTCTCAAAAATATTTAGCAAAATAAACAAAAATGATGGTTATAACAAGCATTTAACCTATTCATTTAGTCAATAGCAAGTTGCGAAGTAAAATCAGTTGAAGTCAGGGTATCCCCTCCACTACAGTGATTTATTATATTACCATTGTTTACACGTAATGATAACTAGGTCAGGTGAAAGAAATAAACTTACCTGAAAGACCGTTTTAGCGATTTATTCCCCAATATAACCCTAAAAAATGTGTTAGATTTTAACATATTTTTTATTTAGATGGAACTCGTTAAAAGGTGTACGTAGCTTAAACCTTGCAAGTAAAGTCTACTACAGTACGTATATGAAATAATTTCATTTTAATAAACGCTTTTGCATGCAACTTTGCACTTAAATCCAAAAACATTTTTTTCCACACGATAATTATTGCATACGAAAAGGAATTCACTGGTGGGTAATATCACGCTATCAACCGTATTATAAATACACATGTAGTTCAAAAGTTACTATCAACATATAATTATGCATGTATATACCAGTGACTATGGAACGCCGGAACTGCCTTATTACCGGTATGTCTTTTTTTGCAGTAATTACAGGCATGAGTTTGTGAGGTAACATCTCATTAAATCTGCGAGAAAACTATGTATGTAAAAATTACAATTATTACATGTAGTAAACGAGTATTCGAAATACATTATACTGTATTATATATATTTATATACAAGTCATGTACTCGTATATAATATATTTATGCAAATCAGCATATTTCTGCCTGATAATACGTTATGTGTTATATTTGGATTCCAAAACTTAGAGGTCTACAATTTTCAGAAAACAACAAACAAAACATGACAGTTTGCTTTAAATTATAAATGATAACATTTTAAAAATTAGATTAAAACTCCTTTCAAGTTAATCTTCGCACCACTACTAACATTTATATTAAAGCTACATATTAAATAAATATGTATTAATACTTTTGCCGTCGGCCTAAAAACCAAGCATTCTACAGATTCATTAACCTTTTTAACAGTCTTGTTGTAAATCTAAAAAAATATTGTTCATAAATAAGGATTTTAAACGGAAAACCCCACGGTAACACTAAAGTTCGTATACGAATTTTAACATGCAAATGAAGATTATAATCAGCTTGTGTATGCGCTACGTCACAGTGTTGTAGCTGCTATCCGGAACACAACAAATATGAGATTTTCTTTTGCAAACGCATTTTAACCGTTTAACTTAACGGTGCACTAGGCCTGAGGTTCAGTAAAAAGTAATCATCTCATAAAAAAGATTAAATTTGTATGAAAACATCCGTTACAATGCGGAAATTTACCGTTAAATTAGGACT
Source organism: Ruditapes philippinarum (assembly GCF_026571515.1). Lineage (NCBI taxonomy): Eukaryota > Metazoa > Mollusca > Bivalvia > Venerida > Veneridae > Ruditapes > Ruditapes philippinarum. The sequence continues at coordinate 87,305 of NW_026865210.1, forward strand.
GCTACTTATAGTCATGTTTCTTAATTTAATAGTGATGTACGGATGATCTGAAGGCGGAGTTTCTCATGCAAACAATTATTGTACTTCCGATTTTTTTGTCTGGACACCAAAATAAGACCTGGAGTCGATATAAAACCCAATTTATTAATGAAATGTCGCTATTTCTGTTTTTATGAAATTTATTAAATGTAACTTTAAGCCTTAATAAACTTCCATTTGTGTTTCAGGATATTTTATGCGAAAACTCTTGAAAAGCGAAGTACATTGTAATTAAAATGTATATCACATTTCTATGAAAACTTTATGCCGTCCCCTATTTCTGTATTTTCAATGTATTTATTGGCAATACACTCATACATGATAGCCGGATTCAAAATAAAGATGTACACGAGGAAAATTTTATAATACTTTTTTAACATTTACATCATAACTTATAATGTTAAGGTACACTGTAATTGTGTTTTTTTTGTAGTTTACCCGCCGGATCACGACAATAAGCCGCTTTTAATTCACCAGATCGCAGTTCCGCCATCGCATAGTTCCTGGGCATAACATCTAAAAGTTTATCAGGAAAACAGAACTTGTCGAGTAGGCTAAGGTAAGATCATTATTATACCCCCGCACATCAAAGTTGTAAGGGGGTATACTGGAATCAGCTTGTCCGTCCGGCCACCCGGACGTCCGGACGTCTCCCCGTCCGTCGGTTTTCCTTGTCCGCCCTATAACTTGAGATTCCTTTGGCCCACAGTCTTCATATTTGGCATGGAGGTTAGTCATGATTAGTAAATGACCCCTATTGATTTTGGGGTCACTGGGTCAAAGGTCAAGGTCACAGGGGCCTTGACTTTAAAAAGCTTGTCCGCCCAATAACTTGAGATTCCTTTGGCCCAGAGTCTTCATATTTGGCATGGAGGTTAGTCATGATAAGTAGATGGCCCCTATTGATTTTAAGGTCATTGGGTTAAAGGTCAAGGTCACAGGGGCCTTAACTAAAAAAACATTGTCCGCCCAATAACTTGAGATTCCTTTGACCCACAGTCTTCATATTTGACATGGAGGTTAGTCATGATTAGTAGATGACCCTTATTGATTTTGGGGTCACTGGGTCAAAGGTCAAGGTCACAAGGGCCTTGACTAAAAAAAAGCTTGTCCACCCAATAACTTGAGATTCCTTTGACCCACCGTCTTCATATTTGGCATGGAGGTTAGTCATGATTAGTAGATGACTCCTATTGATTTTGAGGTCACTGGGTTAAAGGTCAAGGTCACAGGGGCCTTGACTAAAAAAACCTTGTCCGCCCAATAACTTATGATTCCTTTGACCCACTGTCTTCATATTTGGCATGGAGGTTAGTCGTGATTAGTAGATGACCCCTATTGATTTTGGGGTCAATTGGTCAACGGTCAAGGTCACAGGGGCCTTGACTTTAAAAAGCTTGTCTGCCCAATTACTTGAGATTCCTTTGGCCCAGAGTCTTCATATTTGGCATGGAGGTTATTTATGATAAGTTTATGACCCCTATGGAATTTTGAAGTCACTGGGTTAAAGGTCAAGGTCACAGGGGCCTTGACTAAAAAAAAGCTTGTCCGCCCAATAACTTAAGATTCCTTTGACCCACAGTCTTCATATTTGGCATGGAGGTTAGTCATGATTAGTAGATGACCCCTATTGATTTTGGGGTCACTGGGTCAAAGGTCAAGGTCACAGGGGCCTTGACTTTAAAAAGCTTGTCCGCCCAATAACTTGAGATTCCTTTGACCCACAGTCTTCATATTTGGCATGGAGGTTAGTCGTGATTAGTAGATGACCCCTATTGATTTTGAGGTCACTTGGTCAAAGTTCAAGGTCACAGGGGCCTTGACTTAAAAAAAGCTTCTGACAAAGTGGTATGCGGGGGTATTCACGCCATGACAGTGGCAGTTCTAGTTTTGATATATGAATACATAACATATTAATAATATATACAAATATTGAGGAAGATAAAAAGTTTTCTAATCATAAAAACGGAACACACGCATATGCACCAATCGTCGTATATATCCCATAATGTAGAATTGTTAAAATAATGCAGGATTGTGCAAAATCAGACTTAGTTGTGGAAATAAATGTCGAAAACTAAAAGCAAATATGTTAGGTATACCGAAAAGCAAACCATAAAGAAAGGCCAAATGTGCGTTATTGTACTCATTTATATCGGCGAAACACAAACTTTAACGCCAGAACAGTAGCCAGTTCGTTTTTCTCACAAATAATCTGGAATATATGTAATGAGGGTCCTTACAGCCATATGCGCTAATTTAATGAAATATACTTTAAAATGTATACTACCGACCCTTTTTCATATTCAAAGTGGTCATAAGCCCCCCCCCCCCCCCCCCCCCCCCCCCCCCCCCCCCCCCCCCCCCCCCCTCCAATTCAGCGTTATTTTTTACGGTGAAGTGATTTACTAGACCGCTTTTAACAAAAGAGCAAAAGGTAAATAAGGAAAATGACGCAGTGAAATTTCAGCATCATTGCTTTAACAAAAATGGCTAGATTAAATAAAGTATTTCTGTTGTCGCTACACATTAGAGCCTGAAAATTAAAAATACCAGGAAACCTTGAATAATAATTACTGATAGACTTGTGTCTTTCATGATTAAAATAAGTACATTTAAAAATATAGTGAAATTCATCACCTATTTCTTGCTGGTTACAAGTGAGCATGTTCTATTTTCTCTTTCAGTACCAAAATAGCGACATTTCTCTAAAGGAATATCAGAATTGAGACATCTAAATTTATAAAGAGTAAATGCTAAATTTCTTGGTAAACATAGTAAATAATGTTCTAATTTAAATTGAGTTTTATATATTCTATAATTTAAACACTTAGCAGAATTGAAAACATCACTATTCCATACTTGTAAAGACTGATCATGCAATCGTGATTTTATTTCATATTCATCCGACACAAAACTCCCTAAGGGCTCACACGCCCGCCCGCTTCCACCCGATAAAAATTGCTCCAAAATAAATACACGTTACTTTCTCTAAAAAATGAATACCTTGGCTGCTGGTAGCTGTGTGAGCCCTTAGGGAGTTTTGTGTCGGATGAAATTATGATCAACCTTCGCCTTACTTCTACTAAGGTAAGTCTAGCTTAATCATTAAATTTAAAATTATAAAAATTTGTAACATTCTGAGTTATCCAAAAATCAGAACAACCAATATTGTAACTCCGGCCGGGCATACCAACATTTTGGAGTTCTGGGTTTTTTCATTCATCTTAATGCGGCATTTTGACACCAGTAAAACACCATTTAAACCAACGGTTTATGTACTAAGATTATGGACGGACTGAAGCACATAAGCCATTGAAACAGACGGTTTCCATGCTTAAATTTCGGGCGGGATGAAAACTAATCAGTGAACGTTATTGTTAACACATATATACGTATGTGGAACGTTGCAGAGTTATATACATTTGTGTAAAAATTGTTCAAAATAAAATAAAACGACAACAAGAAAGTTTTTCTCTATTAAATATATAGTACAAATTTGTGACATAAACTTTGCAAAACAATATAAGAAAATAGAAAAATTATCCGACTGTTTACATGATTTCCGTATATTCTAATATTTTTGTTCTTTATCTACATTACATACTTGTCTTTCATCTTTCTTATCATGTTGCTGTCAGGTTTTCGGAGGTATTATACCCGTACCGTATGATATAAACATTGTAAAATAGTAGAATATATATAAAATATTTATATATTTGCATTGTGTGTGATAATGATGTAGAGAAGTCGACTTCTCGATGCTGCAGAACTCCTAAACTCCTATATATAATATAATATTGTTTAGATCATTTCTGGTATTTTCCGCTGTTTCCTATAAATCTATAAATCATATTTATTCTCCTTAGAAAACTAGATATATACACGTTCCGGAACTGATGCATTACTTTTATATAATTTTCGTCTGAATAAATACAAAAAAAACAACAATCTTCCTTGTGACTACATATGTCTGGCTTTTCACATGTCATTTAGTCCATGTTTCTAACATGATTAAAAGTCACAAATGTTCTCTTGAATGTTACATTTTTGTAGTTTATCGGACAAAACATGACAGCATTAGAAATAAGCAATCTAAATCCGGGAGGAGAAAGCGAATGTATCATAAGGTACATGCTTTTGATCTTTCCGATGACGTTGGTGCCAGTCCTTTGAATTTTCTATACGATGTATGATATTACCAGCCGTCTGTTGACCTGATCTATATGCCCCATGGACGAACCCATAATGCAACGGATCTAGATGTTCTCCAGCAAAGAAAACCCGCCCTATCGGTGCCTGAAAGTCTTTCATTATCTCAGTAGTAAAACCAGTGGGCCAGTAACTGAATGCCCCTCTAGTAAACGGATCAGTGTTCCATCTAGATACTTTAAAACCTGACGGTTCGGGAATCGTTGTGTTAGGGTAAAGCAATTGTAGATACCGGAGCACTTCCTGCATGACCATGTGGTCGCTAGACCGGTCCACCCAGTTGGCGTCATCTCCAAACAGAGAAAGCTGAAGTATGTTTGATCCTTTGTAAATCGTATTCATATTCTGCCAGCAGCTAAAATGGCCTCGTATTTTAGATGCACGCAGAATGTACATTGTTTCGTCCCAAAATGAATGCGGAAATTGTACATATATATGGGTAAACTTGCAGAAACCAAGCATGTCAATGGCCATTTGCTTTGTGTGTGGTAATGGTGGAGAAAAGTCAACTTCTCGATGCTGCAAAACTCCTAAACTAAATGTGACAACAACGAAATCAGCATTGAACAATTCCCCTGCTTTAGTATGAACAGTTACCGAATCATGTCCGTGTTCTATTTTCTTTACAGTGGTATTGAGTAATAGACGCGGGTCATCTTCTGTCATAAATGTTTCATATAAGCCTTTTATGATATCAACAAACCCGGACTCATGTTTAACAGCCATCATTTCGTAACTTCCAAAATCCTCAAACGTGTCGTCTAAATGAAGATTTTTCCCGGATAATGTTGATGGGGGCATCCCGGTTTCAAAATCTATTGAGTATGCTTCTATTACATCATCGATATTAGTTGTTGGCATCCATACTGAATTCCGTAACCCTGCTAATACAGTGAAGTCTTCTTCAACGTTCTTATTTAACTCACTTGCCTTTGTTAAAGCGTCCTGTAACTTAGAGTAAGCAGCGTCTGCTGTTTCAGTGACGTCATCACCGTTCTCGTCTCTCACTGTCCAATCATCAATGAAATTGTCAGTATATGATATATTCAGCTTTTCGGCCATCCCGTAGATTGGATTAGATCCTTTTCCGTAGATCCACATTGCACCCATTTCAACCGTGTAGTTGCCTAAGCGGTCATGTTTAATTCTTCCACCAATCCGAGAGGTTGCTTCAAGTATCAGGATATGTTGGTATCCGGCGTCATGTAGCGCCTTTGCTGTACTGAGTCCAGACATTCCTGCTCCCAAAACCAAGATTCGAGCATCTAAAAGTATAGATTCATATATATATAAAAACATTCTTTTAAACGGAAGATAAGGATTTTTAACTAGGAAACTGTACAATTCATTTATTTCTGCAAAGTTATATAAAAACAAATATATACATGTACATAAAACGTTTTTAAACAAATATTGACGGAAACCAGATATATATCACTTTCAACATTGAGCAGCCTATATGAACTCTTTGTAATTTTGCTTTTCTTTTTTCACTACTTTGTAATTATCACAACACTACAATATCAGTATATTACTATTAAGATACTTGATGCAGTTTTCAGTCAATAGCGATAGGTTCCTTAAAGACAACATGCAGCCACCGCCGGGCGGGGGCAACGCTCGACTTTGTTTACTTTTCCTAAACGCAAACAAATAAACGTTTTAAACTAATCTTTAAAAGGGAAAGTAAAAAAATAAAAGATTTTTTATCTTTTTTATTTTAATAAGTCTGTCTAGTCACATTTGTTTTGTCCAAGTATGAATCATTTCCATAAATAAATGACAAAGTTCAATCATCTCACCATGACGGCCAAGGTCATTTAAAGGTCAAGGTCAGTTATAAATTGATTAGAATAAATCCGTACATAATTACAAAATAATGACAATTTATAAAAATTCAACAATTTGACCTTGACGTTCAATGTCATTCAAAGCTCAAGGTCAATGTCAGTTCAACCTTTTAGTAGGTCTTGTCCTAAAGGTTGTTTTGTTCAGGTAAGAAGATAATCCATTTATTAACTTCCAACTTAATGCCAATTATAGCAACAATAAGTGAAAATTCAATAATTTGACATTGAAATCAAGGTCATACATGAATCAAGGTCAATTTGAGTTTGATATTCATGAAGGCCCTTACCAAGATACATGTACTGAAGTTAATCTATAGTTATAGCCAGTTACAGGAAGAAACAAGAGAATCTTATTAATTTGACATTAACAGTCAAGGTCACGTCTAAATTATTTTGTAGCAAATCTTGTTTGTCAAATCCGTACAAAAATAACAAAATTGTGACAATTTAACCAAAATTCAATAATTAATTACTAAGTTACAGTCAATTATAGCAAAAGACAGTGAAAATTACAATATTTCATGCTACATAAATTGATTTCAATGGCTCACACATTTGTAAAAAAGCTATACATATCTTATGTTTTGTGAAATGTTATATACAGTATACATACCGACAATAAATAAATTTTGATTTGATTTGTAAAACTTACTTCTATCATTGTTTCTTTATATACTAGTAAATGACGAGCGAAATAACGTAATATACCTTTCGAGCGTTGTAGAATATCCGCATCTTTTGAAGAAATCACCAAACAAAGACATAGAATAATTATTTGTATCTCCTTGAAAATCTTAACCATCTACTGCCAGATACTATCTTAATTAAGTAAAGTATTGAAATCAACAATTTTACGGATATTAAAGTAAAGCTATTTAATCACAATGAATAAGACTGAAACGATGTAAAAAGCCAATAATGATAACGATTTGAGAGAAAACCAGATTTGGCTAGTATAAACGCGAACAGCTATCTACGTTGTTTACAAACAACAGCATACTGTATATATTCTAATAAATGACCCACAGCGAAAGCCACAGTGACAAGCAAAATGCTGTATGGGACTGTTCTTTATAACTTTGTAATAAAGTGTAGCTAGAAGACATTAACTAAAAAAATATTTAGTGAACATGGAGCGAGCCATGTCGGGCAAGCTTCTCCTTAATCAAAATATTTTTACTTTATATGCTCACTAAAACATTGCCTACATTTGCATTGCCTGGAGTAACTTACTAACTTAAGTATTCCTATTTTGAATCCGGATCTGTACAGAAGTACAATGTTTAAACGCAACAGCGACAGAGTCTAAGGTCCGAAGTTACATTCATGCCAGAAAATGTGCATAGAAAGCAAATATGAACACTAGCTGGAGGAGTGCCGTCATAAACCTATCTGAAATAACGTCATATCAAACCAATATAATATTGAATGACGTCAAATCAAATTGTTCCTCAAATGATATTATCTTAAATGACGTCATGCCACGCTGTTCCTCAGCCAATATGATATTGCGCATTGTTTCTGAACCAATACATATATATTATTTAACAAATAAAACATGGCCTTGAGGGCAATATGCAAGTTTACGGACTGGTTGGTCAGACTGAGGAAGGTATATGGCCCGAAGCGCAGCTGAGGGCCATATACCTTCCGAGGTCTGACCAACCAGTCCGTAAACTTTCATTTTGCCCGAAAGGCCATGTTTTATTTGTTATATTATACCGAATTTAATCCCTTTATTCCTTTGTTTTTTGCTGTATTTTTAACAATTATTTGCTTTTAAATAATAATTTTACTTGTTCAATGTGTGAAATATCTCAAACCCTTGTCGGATTGTGTTTTATTATTTTCAAGCGATGCAGCAAAAAATCATGCTCTTCTTT